>NC_057804.1:36260547-36403926 GCF_018294505.1 Triticum aestivum | reverse complement strand
TGGCGCATGGTTGGTTTCTCCAAGTGCAGTCCCACGTGTCAGTGAAGAGGCAAGCCGAAGCGCATTCCATTTGCATGAGCCGTGTGCAGGACCGAATGTGTGTGGGGTGCAATGCGACCGCGACAGGAGTGCTGTGAGTGTACCGCCTTTTTTCCTTTAAAACTAGCTGCTTCGCCCCCTCAAAAAAATGTTGATTCGCGTGATCCATCGATACTACTACTAGTAATCCGGTAATCCCGACTAAAATGGCGCGGCCGGGTCTTTTCCTGTGCGATATGCTGGGAGGTTGGCTTAGTTGGGTTTTTTAGATTTGTCTCGGTTCAATAAAAAGCAGAGTTGGTGATGATGGTATGCCTGTCGTCCTGCAATATAGGCCGTCCGATCTATATCTAACGGATAGGAAGGAAACTATGACAATTTACCCGCACTCCTCTCCACATTTGCAGATAAGGCTTTCCCTCGTTCATCCTTTTCTCCCACAAGATCTTGATCTTCCGTGCACTAGTACTCCTACAATATGTATATTATTGTGAAAGTTCACATACACCGGCCGAGATTAATGCAAACACGGGAGATTTTCATTACATTTCGAACTTTTATAAGACAGAAAAATAAAATAAACCCGACCCTAAACCTATTCTACGGCGGCGACCGACGTCCTCCATCTGCGATCTCTATGTACGGGGGCGGGGTTCAAGACCCGTGAAGTGAAGGTGCAGTCTCCGGCAAGGAAGAGTAGAACACGGGATACGGACCGGCCAGTTGGCACACCATGCCATGCCGCCTCCCATGCCCTACTCATCCTCAGAGGAGTCCCCGACCTCGATGGTGCCGGACGTTGGACAGCGGCAAGTAGGACGCATGGCTGACGGTGCTCCCACCGTCGGCCGCCAGCGTGGCCACCGCTTGTGCGGTCGCGTCTGCATCCGGCTACGCCGCTATTGCGTCGCGAGAGGCGACTTGAGCGAGGGAGGCAACCTCGAGCTTCATCCCCGAAGACAAGCTCTCCCGCAGAGCGTTCGCACTTGCGGTCATGGCGGATGTGGTGTCAGATAGGAGGACGATGCGCTATGGTGTGGAGGTTAGCTGGGCGTTGCCGCTTTAAGTAGCGCATTCCGGTGAGGCCAAGCGTCCGGGTGCGTCATTAAGTCGCTGGAGTTGGTTCCTTGGGCACCGAGCCTCTTAATGATGACATACGAACGGGCGGCATGAATGCGGGCAGCTGGCGCCGGCTGGGAACACACCGCACGACGGTGCGAGGGACGAGGGCTTTGGTGTGCCAGGGTAGTCAGCTGCGGTCATGGCAACGTTGGAGATGCCCTTTGCTCAAATGCGATCCCCGCATGTCATTGAAAAAGCAAGACAACCCGGCATGGTCTCAGGTCCAGAGGATGCAGTTGGCCGTGCTACACCACTCCGCGGACGCGTCGCGGCGCCCCGTGCATCCGCGACGAGCCGGGTGTTGGGGTGTGTTTGGATTGTGGCCAAAGTGCACCTTACCAAAATTTTGGTCATGACCCAAAGATTGGTCTTTGTTTGGATGGTTGCCATTTCTTTGGCATGCCAATGAACTCTAGCCAACTCTAGTTCATTTTTCTTGCCAATGTTGGCCAAATCATGGGCAACCAATACCTCAACCAAAATTTTGGCTACCCAATGCTTTGATGGGGCAACCTTGGGCACAAACCAAACATACGGTTGGTCGTGCCACAGCACAAACGCCATCCTCGGCACACTGAAACTGACCATGTCTATCGACGATATGAGCGTGTTGCTCACCACAGTCGCCATGTCCAGAGGCGGTGCTGGAGCTGTGCCCCGTTGTTGGCCCCAAAGACCCACATGAACGGTTGTCGGTGGCGAGGAGGTCGTGGGCCAGCTCCTCCATTGGACTAGTCTGTGCTACGTCGTCCCGACGGGTGTGCCCCACATGTCGGTTTCCCTGTTTTCCCGGCCATATTCGAGCGTGAGTGCTCTGCATTGCGCATTAGGCCTTTCACTATGTAGGCCAAGCGAGACAACTTATTGTTTATTTGAGCCGTTCAAGTGTAATCATGTGGTGTTTGCTTATTTCTCATTCCCCTCCAACCCTCTTCTCCATCGATCATGTCGCCCTCCAGTCGAGTCCATCCTCCCGCATGCCTCATTTGAACATTCCGCCGAGTATCATTCACATGTACCCACCCTAGTCCTCTTTCACTAGATCTCCGGGCCCCGAGATGAAATCGAGAGGGAACGAGTGGGGGCACGTGATACCTAAGGCGGATTCAAAATTTTGAACCGGTGATCATAGCATCCGCAAATCATATATAAAGGGTATTCAATGTTCGTTTCGTTTTCGAACGTACAATATACTCCCTCCTATCCTTTTTACCTTACATATAAGTTTTATGTGTAGTCAAAATATCTCTACTATGATAAAAAAAAGGTATCAACATTCAACAACGCCCAATCAATATTGTTAGATTCGTACGTACTCCTAGATTTGTACTTGATATGGTTTCCAATTTGACTATTGACAAGATTAATAGTACTCCTTTCACATAGGTGAGTAAGTCATCTTAGGTTGTGCACCGTGACCAAGGAGGAGGGGAAAACGAGAGACATTGATGTTTATTTGCTAATTAATAGTATTGCATGCAATGAACTAACCACTGCATGTCATGTTTGATAGTCTCAGGTCATTAAAAGCATGCACACCCTCATCTCTTATTGGTTCATATTTCAAGAAACAAGAAACGAGGTAGAAGTTAATGCACCGCGCCTACGTGTTTTGGGATTATTTGGTTTTCGTAAGATGACTTACACACCTAGACAAAGGGAGTACATGAGATGTATAATGTGAAAATTATATCATTGGAAACTCCTTTCACATACGAAATTGACCATATGCTTTGTGTAAGTTGCATGTCATATATTATTACTCTAACATTTGGTCAAAGTTAGCCTCGAAAAACGCATTAGACCCTGTATGCTTTGTGTAAGTTGCATGTCATATATTATTACTTTAACATTTGTGTAAGTTGCATGTCATATATTATTACTCTAACATTTGGTCAAAGTAGTATAGTGGAAGTGGATCCTCTGACATAGGTATCCCTGCCTTACCCTCCCTTTCGGTCACTTTCTGGCGGACCCCATTCTTGCTAGGCCCCGCATGTCAGTTACTCAATGGGTTCGGCCACGTCAGGGGATCCTCATCCATAGTATACTTCCTCTGTTTTTATTTACTCCGCATAAAACGGAGGGAGTAGTGGTATAATAAATGACGCGGGCGGGGGAGGGGGAGGGATGTCGGTTTGCTCTCAACTGCGGTCCCACAAGCGAGCGAAAATGCAAGACGAAGCGCGTTCCATTCGGTGAGCGACGTGGAGGGTCCAGCGTGCCAGGCTGCAACGCGAACGTGACAACAGCGATGTACAGTCAAAACCGATTGACCGGTCGTCACTGGAACAACTATTCACACCAGAACCTTCGCTGCTCGGCCTATGCCAGCCACTGCCCTAAAACCACACCAAATCTCCAGCCCATTCCCCCACCTTTCGATCCCCTAGCCCGCATCAAGCGTCCCCTAGTTCGCCGGAAAGCCATGGTGCACCGCAAGATCACTTACTACAAGATGCTGACGCCGGAGCGCCGCGCAGAAATCGCGGCGGCGGTCGGCGCCACAGACCTCCATTCCCAAGCTCACTTTGCGGCGGGCCAATCCCCGAGTTCTCTGGAGCCAAGCTACAAGGAGGAGGAAGCCGATCCAATGTTCACTGCGGAGGTCGTGGCGCAGAAGGCCCCCGATGGGTATGAGACGATGGACGTCGACTTCGTGCCGGCGTCCGAGTCCCTCATGGTGCAGGCGGACCAGTGGTTCAACATGGCGATACTAAAGGAGGACCGGGAGGCAGAGGCTCAACTCGACGCGGAGCGCGCGCATGCCGCTGCCATCGAGGCTCTCCTACAGGCGGAACCGGATGTCGTGGATGTGAACTGGGTGGTGGAGGCTCAACTTGAGGCGGAGCGCGCGGATGCCGCTGCCATCGAGGCCCTCCTGCAGGCGGAACCGGATGTCCTGGACATGAACCGGGCGGCAGAGGCTCGACTCGACGCAGAGGGCGCGGATGTCGCTCTCATCGACGCCCTCCTGCGGGCGAAACCGGAAGTCCTGGACTTGAACCGGGCGGCAGAGGCTCGACTCGACGCGGAGCGCGCGGATGCCGCTCTCATCAACGCCCTCCTACAGGCGGAACCGAAAGTCCTGGAATTGAACCGGGCGGCGGAGGCTCGACTCGATGCGGAGCGCACGGATGTCGCTGCCATCGAGGCCCTCCTACAGGCGGAACCAGACGTCCTCGACTTGAACCGGTCTGTGCTCTCGTCCGTGCAGAGCGCCCGCATGCTCCACTTGAACGAGTAGCTGGAGGCCAAGGACAACCACGGTGCGGAGACACACGTCGGCAGCGACGGCTGGTTCGCGCCGGCAGCCAAAGCGACAAGGCCGTCTCTTTCCGCGAGCAGTGATAGTTTTTCTTTATGTTGTTGTTTTTATTATTATGGATATTTTGCTGTGTAAAAACATACTACTTGTTATGCAAGTCGCCTGAGTCTACCATTTCAGGCGGTTGGATGAATATCCTATGTCTCCTAACCCTTCTTTCCTTCTTCCTCACCTCTTCTTCTTCCCCAACAGACCACCGCACGGGCCGTACGGATACTCCGGTTGGATAAACATACTCTATGAACAAAAATTATGTGTCAGCGATAGGATGGTTGAGTTTGGTTTGTTCACATGCGACAACACGTGTCAGTGCGGGTGCATTCCCTTGGTTGGGTTTGCGGCGTGCAGGAGCGAAGTGTGAGGGTGCGGTGCGACCGCAGCGTGCAGGAGCGACCGTGTGAGGGTGCGGTGCGACCGCGACAGCCGTGCGCAAGTGTACCTCCTTCTCATTTTGAAAACTTTAGGCAAGCTTGGCAAAAATGTGTGGCGAAGTTTGGCAATGCCAGGCCTAGACCCAAACAGGATAAGTACGTACTACCTTTGTCCGGGTTTACTGGTCCCCATTGTATTTTGTGCCAAATTTTGACCATAGATTAAACTAAGAAAATATTCACGCATGTCACCAAACATTATATTTTTCAAAACTATGTTCAAATATGAATCCAATGAGATAATTTTTCTTGACATGCATTAACATTTTGTTAGTTAAATCTTTAGTCAAAATTTGGCACAAACTATAAAAGGGACCTATAAACCAAGACGGAGGTAGTACGTACTAGGAGTACTAGTGTTAAAAAAGAAAGGCGGGGTTTTCCTTCGATACAAATGCTCGTTTCACGTGTCAATTAATGCGTATTTTTTTTCTCGAAAGACCAAAGAGCTAACCATCTCACTCCTCATCGCTTGATTAATGCAGCGCCATGCAAACGAACCTTCTCACTTCCGCATGTATGTAGGGGATATTAATGTCCTTGGTTGCTAACCCCATCAATTTTGCCTCGATTAGTGTTAGTGGCCCTTTGCAAATTGTAATTTTGATATACTGGCCTTGTGTACAAAAAAATGGAGGTAGTAACTATATTTGAATTCCTTGCCCATTGCGGTGATGTCGACGACTTTTTTTTTGTGGTTTGGCGAAGTGCGTTCGACGGAGAACACCATTGAGGGAGACCACGGTAAGTCGTTCGCAAGTGCCGCCCGCAAGCCAAGACAACCGCCTTATTTGCATCCAGGAAGTCCTTTACTAGTACTACTACTAGGAGTACTAGTGCGGTGAGATGATTTCTCGAAGAAGACGATGGAGAAGCGGAGTCAGCGAAGAGTGAAACGATAGTTGTTTCGTCCGTGCTTTGTGATTTGACGCCTCACTGCTTTGTGATTTGTGATAGAAGGGACAGGGGAGTAGACTCTGTGCTCTGTACTGTACTACTCCTACATGCGTCCAAGCATGGGAGAAAGAGGAGAGACGTTGTATTTTTCTATTCCTTCAATCAATCAATCAGGGAGCTTCGGTTCCATCTTTTTGGCTTTGGCAACGCCGTCCACAATGGTTCCCACGATGCCAAAAGCTATTTTTACATTTGGCTACACATTGTGGATGCCCTTAACCGTACCACTTGGTTTTTCTCTTGTGTGCTATCTATACAAATATCAATTATATTGATCTAAAAAATTATAGAATCAAATATTAGTAAAAAGGAGGTAATTTTGCCGCGCGGATGGCGGGGGAGGTTTCTTATTTTCGAAGGACGTTGTCCTGGCGGTTTGCTAACATGCGGTCCCACATGTCAGTGCTTTACCAAGCAGATCCGTGTCCCACATGAAGCAGAACAACGGCAGAAGCAACACGTGATTAAGTTGAAGAAGATGAGGGAGAAGCGACCAAGCTGATCCGCGTCCCACATGAGGCAGAACAATGGTAGAAGCAACACGTGGTTAAGTTGAAGAAGATGAGGGAGAAGCGGATTCAGCAACGAGTGAAATGATGGTTGCTTCGTCCCTCCAACTTCTTTTTTTAGCATTATTACTTCGTCCCTCCAAATTAACTGCGGAAAAGGTGCAACTTTGTGATTTGACGCCTCATTGCTCATTACTACGCCGACGCCATGACTGAGGTGCTTCACCCCGGCTGCTCTGCACTGTATTCCGGTATGGCACGTGGACCCGGTAGCTTGATGTCCCACATGTCGGCGAAAGGGACTAGAAGATATATGAAAGCGAGCGCTCCACTCTTACGACGGAGGAGTAGACGACACGACGGCCCAGTGAACTGTCCCTTGTACTGTATAGTACTATAGTTTTGCTATTTCGCATGATCCATTTATACAAACCCGATTAAACAGGAAAGGGGGGGATTTTTCCCACGCGGTAGATGGTACTGGCCATACATTTCAAAGGCAATTTTAATGTATGCAAACTGAATAATTATAAGTAACAATATGATATCCAGTAAAACTAAAAACACATATGATTTATTGTGTTGTGTAGTAATAGTGTTGTATTGCATAGTTGTTAGATGTAACATGCGAGAACGTGTAGAGATGTAGTTTTGGAGGGCCTACAGAGATAAAAGCATAGTACGGTCACCGAACTTCAGAATAAGCTGATTACGGTCACTATATACGTTTTGCGGTGATTATCCGGTCACTTGCTCACAGTTCAGCATCGGATTGCACTCTGTTGACCAGCCAAATAGTCTGTGTGGCGCCATGTTGACTAGTTAAATTGACCATGTTCCTTGTGGGTCCCACCTGTCAGTTCGCATAGGAAAAAGGTCAGATAAACACAAATTTACGCAGGTGCGACAAGGCTCCAACCCGTGCGCGGGAATCACCTGGTTGTGTATGTGTCTGTCAGGGCCTGATGTGTGCGCATGCACGTGTAGGTTGAGCACTTGAGCGTGAGAGTGTGTGTTGGTCATGTGGTGTACTGGTGTGTGCATGCATGTGTGCGTGTGTGCGTGTGAGTGTTGCGTGCGTGCGTGGCTGCATGTGTACGTGTGAGTGTTGCGTGCGTGCGTGGGTGCATGTGTTTGTGTGAGTGTTGCGTGGATGGAGTTCGTGTGCATGCGTGCGTGTGTGTATAATCACCACACCAGCTCTTGTGTGTTAAAACAGGCGGCTCAACATACCAATACAAGGCCACCTTGTCCGCTGTGCCCGCGGTCATGACTTCGCACCACCATCAAAATATTTTTTTGTCGTTTGTTTTCATTCTTACTAGCAACATGCCTGTGCGTTGCACGTAACATCAAGATGCATTTGTATGACTTGTTTATCTTGTGAGAGAAAATGATGAACGAGGGAAGGCCTTATTTGCAAATGAGGAGAGGTGTGTGGGTACCTTTTTGCAAAACTGCCATAGTTTCTTTCCTATCCGCCAGATATAAATCGGACGGCCTATATTGCAGGATGGCAGGCACACCATCATCACCAACTCTGTTTTTTATAGGAGTGTATTTTAAGTATTTTATAATAGTGTAGATGTAGAGTAGATACAAGTCGACAGGTGAGCACGATGTTAGTGAGATAATGTGATGCAACACTAGATCAGGTGCCACGTGGAGCGTTCAACTGGTCAACTAGTCATGTCATGAGCAAATACAAAGTTGTACGGTGAGCCCGTGACTGTATAATAACCACTAAATGTAAACGGTGACCGTAATGAGTGGATTATGAAGTCCAATGTATGTATCATGCTTTCACTTCAAATACAATGATCGTCATTGCATATATCGCGAGAGAAAGATGAAACACGCATGAATTTTCTGGGGGCTTACTTTTAGAGGACATGGAGATAGTTTTGTGTGCATACGTGAAAGGGTCATACAGGGGGGGTATGCGATGGAGAGAGAGATG
The DNA here is from genome assembly GCF_018294505.1 of Triticum aestivum. Lineage (NCBI taxonomy): Eukaryota > Viridiplantae > Streptophyta > Magnoliopsida > Poales > Poaceae > Triticum > Triticum aestivum. The sequence goes on along the minus strand of NC_057804.1, from coordinate 36,395,580 downwards.
CTCTTCGTTTCTCTTTATTATGACTAACTTTGTATATAGTATAAAAATATACAAATTCACAGTGCGGAATAAATATCATTGTGGGCACAATGCAATGCAAATTAGCGTTCGTACTCCTCCATATAACTTTGTAATGTTGTATATATGTAGAAAATCTAAAATAATTTTTTGGCCACACTTTATTCAAAAGGAATGTTGTATGCGAAATAAACATGAAGAGAGGGCTTTTTAGATCAATGGGGTACGTGATGTAACATGTGTGAATGTGTAGTTGATGCATTTTGCGGGGCCTAGAGAAGTATGTGTGTGTATTACGTATTCGAGAGAGGCATGGATAGAGGGGCCGATGGGGGGGAGAGATAGCACGAGAAATGAGGGTGGTCTAGAGAGAGAGAGACGAATATGACGTCACGACAAGAGATTCCATTCCCTTGAGTGTGTATATGCAAGGGGGGAGGGAATAGAGGCACCAGGAGAATTTTTCTGTGTGTGTGGTGTTTGTGTTGGTATGTGTGGGTGTGAGAAGATAATGAGACGTGGGGGCAGAGGGATTGTCACCGCGTGAGGTCCGGTGGGTCGAGGTGAGGCCCTTTGTTCGGTTTCGTCCTGCGCCACATTGGCCGGCCCATGACACATTTAGGAAGACCCATGGATGACTAGTCGTACAAGACAAAGATAGCAGAATTGTGAAGGACTATGTGTCCACTGACAAAGCCGGCTAGGATTTGTAACCCTAGGTTCTCGGACTCAGGTAACCCCTCTATCTCTGATATTACTATTCATCCAACCTAACTTCAAGGGGCATCCTACAGAATGCTCTGCTAGAATCATACTCGTCGATTAGGAAGAGAGGTGTGAGATAATACGTGAGAGACAGGCGTAAAGATAATGTGCGTACATGAGACACGTAGGCAGGTCCATGTATATAGAAAGGGTCGATGAGGATTGTGTGTGTGTATGTTTGCGAGAGGAAGAGTGCTTGTGTTAAAGGTTAGTGAAAACAGTTGTAAATGGTTACAAGAGGGAGGGAGGGTTATATCTAGAGAATGTGTGCGAGAAAGACACCTCGGGAGAGAGTGTGTGAGCATGTGTGAGAGACCACCGATGGAGAGTGAAACTGCATGCAAAAGACTGCTCTACACATTGATTAAAGATATAAATTGTATCCAAATATTAGGATGGGATCATGATATTTGCAATTCGCATAAGGAGCGGTCATTGATCCATCAGACATCTAGATTCTATCGAATTTGAGCATGTCTATGTTATTATTCGACACAATTGATCCACATAGTTAGTATTTTGAACTCCAGACAATGCATCGCTTTAGCAATCGAATAGTTCATGTTGTGTGTGTAAAGCACATTATACATACGAAAGTTACACAATGGACATTTATAAATAGCTACCTATGAACTAGTATACATTTGAATTCAACTTAAGGTGGTTAAAAAAATCGAATTCAACATGAAGTCTATTCAATTATTTGAATTTGATATCATGGCATTTGTAAACCATACCTAAACTATGGGGGTACCAATCTTTGCTCTGATTTTGTACATAATAGCATATGTAGTTGTGTACAAAATAGATTCAAATTTAGCTCCTCCATTCCAAAATAATCGTAGTTATAGGATTTTCAAGTGTCAAAATTCAAAAGGAAGCGGATAATTTAATGAGGTTTTCAAACATACAAGGTCAAATATAACATTGTCTATTTAGGTCAATCCTCATAGTTCAAGAGTACTCTAAACGTGAATGCTTGTGTTTCAAAATTTCGAACGAAGCGCCAAAAGAGCCTCTACTCGCCCGAAACCGCATGAGACCAATGTTTGGTAGTACAAGGAAATTACTTTTCTAATAACTCCGACCTGTGAAACCTACCGGCCCGACGTCCAAAGGTCTAAACCGGGGTAGGTTTGTAGCTTCATCTAGACGCCACGCAACCGCCTACGAAAAACATTCATACACAATGGCCGCCTAAGCACACATGCGCACGACCGAAATCGCTCCTGCCCACTATTTGGGACACCTGGGATTACCATCCTACCCCCGACCCGCAGTAGGTCCGAAATTTAAGAGGGGGGCAAAAGTTTGTACTTTCCCCAAATTTCAAACAAGCGCGTCCCATCTTTTGTTCAAAAAGCCAAAAACAAGCGCGTCCTAGACCGAAACATGGTTCCCCCACCCGTCCGATTCCCCATTCGTACTCCGTGGGCGCCAAAACTACCTCTCCACCAGCCGCGAAACCCCGGTGTCCTCCGTCCACCACCCCATCCCACCCATCAACCGCCTCCCTCCTCCATCACACCGGAGCCGATACCCCAACGTCGTCGTCCACCGCAACCTCAACCGCAACGCCCTCCACGGCTAGTAGTTGAAGCCGAGGCCGAGTCGTCCGTACCTGAGCCAGTTCAACCACGTCGTCCTGCGCCTCACCGCTGCCGCTCCAACTTCGCCACCCTCCACCGCACCGAAGTTGTTCCTGCTACGCCGTCCTTCGCCGCCTAGATCTGCTTCCCCTCCGCCGACATACAGCCACGGCAACATAGTCAACAATTTGTCCAGGGGTTCGTCCAAGCCTGCACCCTCCAGAACATCGGTTTCCCCGGTAAAAAGAAGAAGATTGGCGTGACATGTGGAGGTGACCACACCGGCAACCAAAGAAGGTACTCCTATTCCCTTATTCGTGCAAATCTTACGTCTCTGCTTGCACGGTATTCATCCCACAGAAGACACTAGTTGACTGCTTCTTCTTGATACTAGATTTTTGTAGTAACTCGCGATGCACAAGGTTTCTCCTCATATAATATTTCACCTTAGCTAGAGGTCCATCGCCCCCCTGAATTTCAATTTCTAGCCAGTTGATTCCCAATTAACGGAAGCATTCCCCGGCATAACAGGCGCTAGTACAACTATTACACCGGGGAAGCAGCGCCTTGGTGTTTATCTTAGGGGCGTGTGCGGCCTAGAGCTACTGGCGCCCAATCTAGAGGTCGGCCGGGATTAAAGGGATGGCGGGGCGGCGGAGGCACGGTTCTGGGCCGGTGGTCGCTGGCGGTTCGTGAAAGATCGTCAACAGTGACCAGCGGGAGGTAGACGAAGGCCATCTGCCCGTTCCTTATAGATCGGACGGTTCATTAAAAAAATCGACTCACCTATTTATTTTCAGTCGACTGTTATCTTAGATATGACCACATGTGGTGTTGTGCTGGAGGAGTACCTGCATTTCCTGTGCTCATATATTACAAAATCATACGGAGTAGAATCTAATTTTGTTTGCCATGCAATGTTGTAGAGTTATCATATGTCTCCTGTCATTTATTTTTAAGCCACCTGCTATCTGCTACTTTTATAGTGCACTAGTTCTGCACACTTCACCCATACTCTCACTATTGTGTTTTTATGCAAGGGTATTTCAGACTCTCCTGCCAAAAGAGAAGCAGCAAAGAAAAGAGAGAAGTCGCTCCAGCTTGGTATACGGGTAGGCAAAACATGTTACAATGCTATAAAGGGTGCAGCGTCAGCAGATGGAGATAGTAAACGTAGCTCTGTAGTTGATGACCTCGCTCGCAATGAACCACCATCCCAGGTGCTTGCTTTAATTTCGCAGTGTCATATGTGGTTGCATGTTGGTGTCTAGCTTGTATTCGAAAGGCCAAAGTCGGTATTTATTCAGATAAGGAAAGATATTTTTTACATGAACCACCATCCTGTGAGCACCAGAAGACAAATAGCTAGTCAGGGCACTGGCCGAGCCAGTGACAAGCCCAGCAAAGACAGGCATCACCTAGAAGCCAACTAAAAAGCCGCGAAGGTGGCGAAGCAGCCCGCCTCCCACCAGGCTCTCAGGTCCTAGATGATCATGTTCACCACTCCAGCCGGATGTCTAGCTTGTATTGCTTCCAATTTGGTTAAATTGCATCTGCTTAGCTTACACATTATACCTTTGAATATGACATGCATTTCTGTTTTTGGTACATACTAGTACATCTATGTATTAACCATGTTCTTACATCAAACTAATGTTCTTGTGGATCCCTCATCAATCACTTATGACGAGGCAGGCAGGCAAGGGGACTACTCCTCATTTAAGGAATGCAGCGTCAGCCTCCCGACATGATTCTCAAGAAACATAAATGCTAGATGAAGATAGTGAACGTAGCTCTGTAGTTGATTACAATATTTCCCCTACACTAGCATTGCGGGTGCTTGCTCTAACTTGGCAGCGTGATATGTGGTTGCATGTTGCATATGGTGTCTAGATTGTAATTCTTCCAATCTGGTTAAACTGCATGTGCTAGTCTGCTTAGCTTATACTCCTGTAAATGTGACATTATACCTGTTAATGTCTTCCTGTATTTAGTACATAGTACATCTGTCTATTAAGCATGTCCTTACATAAAACTATTGTTTTTTTGTATCCTGCATCAATCAATATGACGAGACACCTTTAGTATATGCAGTGCGATATTAGTTGCATCTTTCATATGATTTATAGCATGCGTTGCTTCTAATTTGTTGAAATTCCATTTATGATGGGACGCTTTTAACTTGGCAGTCATATTGGCCCTGTTTGGATCATGGGGTTAGAGCTACTTTGGGTTAGTTGGGGGCTCAAATAACCCAAATGAATCCAAACAGGGAGGGTTAGAGTGGGTTAGTTTCATCTAACCCAACTATCCCGGTGGAGAGGTGTTTATTTGGGTTAGAGTGGGTTAAAAAATAACTCTAACTCTAACTGTGTTAGAGTATCCAAACAAGGCCATTGGTTGCATCTTTCATGTGGTGTCTAGCTTGCATTGCTTCTTATTTGCTGGAATGGTTTCTGCTTAGTTTACACAAACAGTTGTGAACATGCCATGTTGTCCTATTTTTTGTACATATTCCATCCTGGTATCATGTGTTTGCCTTACATCAAAGTAGCGATTGTCAGTATCATGCATGAATGAGTTCTGAAGAGAGAATTTTATTGCTTTTTCTTGTCGGTTTTACTTGACAATTCAAAATCAATAAAGCGGAAGGAAGTTAGCAAGGCAGCGGATAAAGGTGCTCCTTCCAAACGGAGGGCCTCTACAGTTTCTACTCCTCCACACCCCCAAGATGATTTCCAAGACAACACATGCATAGATACTCAACAAAGCTGTGTTTATGATGAGCACGTCTCCCCTAGTGCAGCATCACTGGTGCTCCCTATAACTTGGCACTGTTATATGTGGTTGCATGTTATGTGTGATGTCTAGCTTGTATTGCTTCTAATTTTGTTGAATTCCATCTGCTTACTTTACCATTATACTTGAATAAGACACGTGTTCCTGTTTCTAGAACATACAATATCTGTCTATCACACCATGTTCTTACATCAAATTACTACTGTTGTGTAACCTGCAACAATCACTTATCATAAGACACGTTTGACTTCGGAGTGTGATATAGGTTACATCTCACATTCTTTTCTAGCTTGTACTACTAATTTGTTGAAATGGCACTTATGACGAGACGGTTTTAACTTGGTAGAGTGATATTATTTGCATCTTTCATATGGTGTCTAGCTTTCATTGCTTCTAATTTGTTGAAATGCCTTCTCCTTAGTTTACACATCATAAGCCGTGAATATGCAATGGCACTAATGACGAGAGACCTCTAACATGGTAGTGTGATGTTGTTTGCATCTTGCATATGATTTATTTCTTGTACTGCTTCACATTTGTTTAAACGCCATTTATGCTGAGACACTGTTAACTTGGCAGAGCGATATTTGTAGCATCTTTCATATGGTGTCTACCTTCCATTGCATTGCTTCTAATTTGGTGAAATGTCTTCTTCTTAGTTTACACATCATAGTTCTGGTTATCTCTTCCGTCCTGTTTTTCATACATATTACATCCTCCTATCATGTGGTTGTCTAACATCAAAGTTTTATTCGTCTGCATCACGCATCAATTTGTTCTGAAGGACTAAATTTTATTCGTTTTTCTTGTCGGCTTGACTTAACATGGCACAGAGAAAGAGGAAGAAACAGAGAATGGCAGGGAATGAGAAGCGGATGAATCCTGCAGATTCTGCTGGTACTGATGGTGCAATAGAAGGTAAAAGTCCAGCGGAAAATTCTACAAACACGGCATCCCATGCTACACGAACTGCAAAAAAAGCCAAACAGAAACAAATAGCTGCCACCAAACAAGCAGAGACAGCCCTAGTTCTTGCAACACCTACCACAGTACTACCAGCTGCACGACATACTCGTGCGTCAACTAAGCTAGCAGCACGTTCCCAAGCTCCCTTGCCACCTGACACTACTTCCCAAGCACCCTTGACACAAGACGAGTTGGCAATATCAGATGAACCTTGTGAGCTTCAACAACAAGAAGGTAGTTGCTGGAGTCAAGTTACAGTTGCATGCTTCTTTATATGTAGTCTCATAGTTTGATGTACACTAACACTTCCTATGTTTGTTGTTGGACTAGCACCTAGGCGCAAGAGGAAACAAACATCAGGGATAATGCTCGATAGGTTAACTAAATCTAGAGGAGGAAGAATGGAGATCTGTTTTGAGCTAGGTTTAAAAAGGCCACGTGATGCTACAGAGTCAGCCAAGTTAGTATCAGAGGCAGCGGTTGCCGTTAGGTGTCATGTATGTATCCTCCCAACATGGATTCAGTACAGGAATGACAAAGACGAAACCCAGTTCAACACCTTCCCCGACCATTTATCTGTAAGTATGGTTATGTATGGAAACTAGTAATATCGTCTTGCTCTGTCCCATACTTTATAGGTTGCTGATAATGAGACTCCCATAATTTTCAACAAATGAGGTTCAAGTTGGATAGCCAAGATGATGCAACCAGACAAGCTTGCACCCATGTTTTCAAGTCTGCTCTGCGACAGTATCGGTATAACTTGAGGAAAACTCACTTTGAAGGCAAGGCTAACAGTGAACTTTCCCAAACATCTCCAGTGGAAAATATATCATATGAAGACTGGAGGGGCCTTGTTAAACACTAGTCTGATCCGAAGTATCAGGTACATTATATATATGTGATCAGATCACATGTTGAAGTCCTATTGACACATGTGCCACACAAATCTATCTTCTTGTAGGTGAACTATTCAAAGAACAAGGCCAACCGTACGAAAGTGAAATTCCAACAGACGACGGGATCTCGTAGCTATATTGCACACTGCGAGGCTCTTGTAATTAGCTGTTGTTTCACTCTTTTCGATGTACCATATTATCAGATCTATATTGACTTGTTTGAAATGCAGAGGAAAGCCCGCAAGGACCAAAAAGTACATGAACCAAATGATGTGGAAATCTTCAAGGACTGTCACACCAGCAAGAAGAAGGGCATGACTACACCAGTCAAAGCCGCTGTTGTAAGTCCTTAATCCTCATGCCTTTTAACTACTACTTACTCTGACTTGTGCCTTGAACTGCATGGTTTGCAGCTAATTTCTATTACTCTTTTAAATTTTATACACAATTGTCTTAGCGTATCATTGCACCTTACAAGGTTTAAAAGGGAGGACTGATGTTCCTTTGATCTTGACCCGTAATCTAGTTGTTTTGTGATATGAATGATGTCATATTATGCTTACCGTATTATAAACTTCATCTCTTTATCCTTAGCCGTCAATACAATGTGAAGAAATAGACAATACATTAGCGATGGTACATGGTCATATGTTTGGAACCTGGTTTTATTATGTACTTTGCAATAAAATACAACTAATATTTTACATGGGTTCACCAGAATAAGTTCTGTATATAGACCAAAGCTATTTTGTTTGGTTTTGTTGCCTCCTTAATATCTTCTGTTCTGGTACTACTAATGTAAAACCTCAACTTTTCAGCGAGCTATGGAAAAAATGGTGGAACCGCCACCTTCTGAAGGTGGTGAGGCAACTATAACCGCAATGTCAGCTCTTGTTGCAGTGGGTCAGTACCTGTCCACTAACAGTGCCAAAAGCACGTTCCTGCGTAATACTGGGTTGGTTGTTAAGGCAATATCGTCCAAACTGCCTCATGATCAAGATATGCAAGCTCAAAGCAATGTTGTATCTGCGCTACAGACACAAGTCCATTCCCTAACAGAGTCCCTTTGTGAAACAAGGAGAAACATTGCTCAATGTCGTCAAGATATGCATGGTTTTGAAACCAGACTATTAGACATTTGCTATGTTGTTCAGGAGACTAGGGGAAATGAAGGCGAGGGTTATGGTGTTCCATCGGACAATACAACATGAAAACGTAACAGTCAGGTCAAATGAACCGAGCTTCTGAACTTCTGGTGGTGCATTTATCTGCTAGACTGTTAAGTTGTATGCCAACCTTCCTTTTGTTATATAGTTGTAATTTGTTTTGGTGCGATACAAAATTTATTCTTAACGTGCAGCCACCGGCTGAAGAAAACAGCAAGCCATTTTTGTATAGTGTAGGTTGTTCCCTATATTTGCACTGGTGGCGATCTTTGATGTTGAGTGCTGTGTAATCGCCGTAATAGCCTAGCGTTAGTTTGGGCCTTATTTATTTCCTAGTCTTCTTTTTCCATGGTTTGCTAGTGGTCGCAACTACCCATGGACCATATACGGGCCGTAGGATCCATGGGTCTCCTACGGGTCGTCGCTAAATGGGCCTGTTGGGCCTCGGGCCGTCGATAAATGGGCCTCGGGCCGTCGGATAAATGGGTCTACATGGGACATAATCAGGCGTAATTGGTATCGGCCCAGCATGGTAACAGGCCGTTAACAGGCCATAGGACTGCAAAAGCTTAATTCTATCACAGGCATAACGGGTCGTTAATGGGCCAGAATATAGGACGGGCTGGCCAGAAACGGGTCGACTCTTGCCATGGGCCAAATTTGGCCCATTAGGGTAATAGGCCAGTAACGGGCCGACTCTTGCCATGGGCCGAATTTGGCCCATTTAGGGAACATGCCAGTAACGGGCCGACTCTTGCCATGGGCCGAATTTGGCCCATTAGGGGAACATGCCAGTAACGGGCCGGAAGTAATCGAGGGCCGAAAAGGAGCCCAAGAACGTATGGGCCGTCAATAGGCCGAAAGCTAACACGGGCTGGAAATGGCCCATGTAAATCACGGGCCATTAACGGGTACAAAGAAAATTATTATTCATTATGGGCTAGAGTCACCGTGGGCCTGTAAAGGGCAGAAAGATACGAAGGCCTCATATGGGCCGAAAGACGTCGTGGGCTATACATGGGCCGAAAGTGAAATGGGCTGGTGTTATATTCGAGGGGCCACATGACGTTGTTGGGCCGATTTTCTTTAGTGCCTAACGGGCCGTAAAATGGGCTATTTGCGAAGAGACCATTAACAGGCTTTTCATGGGCCAGCCCGTTAACTTTTGACCAAGTCAAACGGGCTGGCTTTGTAAGCTAAATGGGCCAGTGGTGGGCCGTGGCACGTGTCGACATATCATAGGCGCCTATCTGACCCACTGACGAGCTGACACATGTTTCGTCCGGCCAATAAGAATTTTACACGTGGAAATTTCCCATTGGTCGGGGCTGTTAATGGGTTATCGGATCCAAAACCCGACCCGATAGCTTAACGGTGTTCCGTACGGTGGATGCCACCTGTCGGTCACCCTTGATGAAAGCACTTCTGTGACGATGATAATTTTGGTAATGTCATGGAACACTTCTACGACAGCACAGGTATGACTATCTTGATTCTGTCATAAATTTGTCATGGATGTACATGCATGACAAAAAACGCGACCTACTGTGACAAACACGTATCATCATGGAAGTGTATTTTTTTGTAGTGAATACTTGAGAATATTCTTTTGCTCCCCTTGTGTCGAATCAATAAATTTGGGTTGAATACTCTACCCTCGAAAACTGTTGCAATCCCCTATACTTGTGGGTTATCAAGACCTTTTTTTGGCGCCGTTGCCGGGGAGCATAGCTCTATTCCTTGAGTTACTTGGGATTTATATCTGCTGGACACTATGAAGAACTTGAAAGACGATCGAACTACTATTTTGCCCTCAACTACGAGGGGAGGTAAGGAACTACCATCTAGCTCTGCACTAGATTCTCCTTCCGTTATAAGTAAGCTTGCGACACCTAAACCTGCTACTGCTATGAATTCTGATATGTCACATGTTATTGATGATGCCACTTCTGCTATGCATGATACTTATGATGAAACTACTTCTATGCTTGATAATACTGTGCCCCTTGGTAAATTTCTCGATGAGCAAATTGCTAGGTCTAGAGAAAGAGAAATTATTGAATCTACGATGATGAGAGTGATGATGAAAATATGCCTGCTATTCCTGAGGGTTATCTTTTTGATGTGGAATCTTCTACAGCTATTTTTGCTTGCCAGGATAGATACGAACTTAAGAGGTTGCTAGTTAAATGGAGTAAAGAATCTCTTAGAGATAGAATGAGACCCGACCCTGCTTTTGCTACTTCACCTATATGTGTTCCCGATAAGGATTATTATGAATTTTCTGTTGATCCAGATATAATTTGGTTGAATCTGATCCTTTCTATGGCTATGAATCTGAAACTGTTGTGGCACATCTTACTAAGTTAAATGATATAGCCGCCCTGTTTACTAAAGATGAGAGATCGCGCTACCTTTATTTACTCAAAATATTTCCGTTCTCATTAAAGGGTGATGCTAAGATATGGTTTAATTCTCTTGATCTTGGTTGTGTGCGTAGTCCCCAAGATATGATCTATTACTTCTCTGCTAAATATTTTCCTGCTCATAAGAAACAAGCTGCTTTGAGGGAAATATACAACTTCGTGCAAATTGAAGAAGAGAGTCTCCCACAAGCTTGGGGGAGGCTTCTCAAGTTACTTAATGCTTTACCTGATCATCCTCTTAAGAAACTTGAAATACTTGATATCTTTTATAATGGACTAACTGATGCTTCTAGAGATTACCTGGATAGTTGTGTTGGTTCTCTTTTCAGGGAAAGAACACCGGATGAAGCTGAAATTCTATTGAATAATATGTTGACAAATGAAAATAATTGGGCACTTCCCGAGCCACCTCCTGAGCCAGCTCCAGAGCCAATTACTGAGCCTATTCCTAAACCAACTCTGAAGAAGAGAGGTGTTCTATTTCTCAGTCCCGAAGATATGCAAGAGGCAAAGAAGTCTATGAAATAAAAAGGTATTAAAGCTGAAGATGTTAAGAATTTACCTCCTATTGAAGAAATACACGGTCTTAATTTACCGCCTGTTGAAGAAGTATATGATCTCAATTCCTTATTCACTGAAGAACCTCCTGATCCCGATATCGCGACACAGGTAGTAAAGGTAAATTCTCTCTATATATATATGATAAAGCTGAAGTCCCTCCTACTAAAATTGCTAGTCAGTGCTTGGATGAGTTTGATGACTTTATGTTTAAGCAAGATGACTTTAATGCTTATTTTGGTAGACAATTAAAACAAGATGCTTATATGATTAAACACTTGGGTGATTATATGGCTAATATTAGAGGTGAACTTAAACTTGTTAGCAAACATGCTTCTATGGTTACCACTCAAGTAGAACAGGTACTCAAAGCTCAGAAAGAAGTGCTTGATGAAATGAATAGTAAGAAAAATGATTATGCTGTTAGAGTAGCTACTGGAACTGGCAGAATGACTCAGGAACCTTTGTATCCTGAAGGCCACCCTAAGAGAATCGAGCAAGATTCTCAGAGAAATGATATTGATGTACCTAGTTCTTCTAAAAGGAAGAAAAAGAAAAATGATAGGACTTTGCAAACTTCTAGTGAACCTATTCCTGAACCACCTGAGAATCCAAATGATATTTCCATGTCTGATGCTGAAACACAATCTGGTAATGAACAAGAACCTAGTGATAATGTTCATGATAATGTTCATGATGATGCTCAACCTAGTAATGATAATGATGTAGAGATTGAACCTGTTGTTGATCTTGATAACCCGCAATCAAGGAATCAACATTATGATAAAAGATACTTCGTTGCTAGGAAACATGGTAAAGAAAGGGAACCATGGGTTCAAAAACCCATGCCTTTTCCTCTAAAACCATCCAAGAAAAAGGATGATGAGGATTTCGAGCGCTTTGCTGAAATGATTAGACCTATCTTATTGCGTATGCGATTAACTGATGTGCTCAAAACAAATCCTTATGCTAAGTATATGAAGGATATCATTACTAATAAAAGAAAGATACCGGAAGCTGAAATTTCCACCATGCTTGCTAATTATACTTTTAAGGGTGGAATACCAAAGAAACTTGGAGATCCAGGAGTACCTACTATACCATGCTCCATTAAGAGAAATTATGTTAAAACTGCTTTATGTGATCTTGGAGCCGGTGTTAGTGTTATGCCTCTCTCTTTATATCGTAGACTTGACTTGAATAAGTTGACACCTACTGAAATATCTTTGCAAATGGCTGATAAATCAACTGCTATACCTGTCGGTATTTGTGAAGATGTGCCTGTTGTAGTTGTGAACGTTACTATTTTAACGGACTTTGTTATTCTTGATATTCCCAGGGATGATAGTATGTCTATTATTCTTGGAAGACCTTTCCTTAATACTACAAGGGCTGTTATTGATTGCAACAAAGGCAATGTCACTTTTCATGTTAATGGTAATGAGCAGACGGTACATTTTCCAAGGAAACAACCTCAAGTTTATAGTATCAACTCTATTGGAAAAATTCCATCGATTATATTTGGAGGTTTTGAATTTCCTCTCCCTACTGTCAAGAAAAAGTATGATATTCTTATTTTTGGGATTTTCATATCCCCGTTGAGGTAACTTAGTGTTATTCAAAATTTCTCCGGTTTCGTGATTATCCGGAATGAGTTTGTTAACAAGACTTGATCAACCTTGTGAGTGGGTTCATTTTGATGATCACGGGATGGATGAAACTAGAAGCACAACCTTCTGTACCCTCTTTATATTTTCTGTTATTTAGTAGAAATAAAGTAAAATATTATTTTTTCTGTCTGTTTCTTGACTTATCCGTGCAATACAAAAATATCCCGAAAATAAAAGTCCTCAGAATGCCATGCCAATTTAGTATGATTTTTTCGGGAATATTTGAGGATTTACTGTGCAAAAATTACCATGGGGGGAGCTGCCACCTGGCCACGAGGGTGGAGGGCGCGCCCTACCCCCCTAGGCGCGCCCCCTGCCTCGTGGGCCCACGGTGGCCCTCCTCCACTTATCCATGCACCCATCTTCTTCTTGTGTCTCACACAAATATGAAAACCAACTCAAGCACGAGTTCCAGCCCCTGTTGCTGTGATTTTCGATCTCCTTGCTCAAAGCACCTCTCGCAAAACTGCTAGGGGAGATTGTTCCTTGGTATGTGACTCCTCCATTGGTCCAATTAGTTTTCGTTCTAGTGCTTTATTCATTGCAAAATTATGCTACATAGGTGACCATGTTCTTGAGCTTGCATGTCAAATTTATATGGTTCCAAGTAGTTCTAATGCTTGATATAGGCTCTAGGCACTTGTGGGAGTTGTTGCTATCAATTTTATTGAAGTTGGTTCACTTTTATTTGAAGTTACTAAAAATTTCAGAAACTTTTCAGAGGAAACAATATGATTAGGAGGATGTTCCAAGGTGGTTCTTCAAGGAAACAAGGTCCCAGGCTTGCAATGCGCGATGCGGACGAGGAACCATCAAGAGACACTCTTGTTAGGCCCTGTGAATGGCCTTCTGAAAATTTTATGGATCAAGCGGGAATTAAAGAAGAATTCAACGCATATATACGCAATGCCGGTCTTGAGGACTTTGAAGTTGACAAATGCCCCCAGTATCATGATCTCACAAGTTCATTTGTGAGGAGGTTGTTAAGAGGACTGAACCACCTTTCTAGTATCGACTAATCTTTAACAAACGGCATGTAGTCCATATTGCTCTTCCTGCTCCTGCCTTCTTTGATTCTCGGACAAAAGGAAGATATATTATTACCAGAGAGGAGGCAGATGAGTATGAGAGGAGAGCGGAGGCTGCTCGACGCCAGTGGCAGTCAGAGTCTTCTTCATCACAGTATTGTTGGAAATATGCCCTAGAGGCAATAATAAAAATGGTTATTATTATATTTCCTTGTTTATGATAATTGTTTATTATCCATGCTAGAATTGTATTGATAGGAAACTCAGATACATGTGTGGATACATAGACAACACCATGTCCCTAGTAAGCCTCTAGTTGACTAGCTCGTTGATCAATAGATGGTTACGGTTTCCTAACCATGGACATTGGATGTCGTTGATAACGGGATCACATCATTAGGAGAATGATGTGATGGACAAGACCCAATCCTAAGCCCAGCACAAGATCGTGTAGTTCATATGCTAAAGCTTTTCTAAATGTCAAGTATCTTTTCCTTAGACCATGAGATTGTGCAACTCCCGGATACCGTAGGAATGCTTTGGGTGTGCCAAACGTCAGAACGTAACTGGGTGTCTATAAAGGTGCACTACGGGTATCTCCGAAAGTGTCTGTTGGGTTGGCACGAATCAAGACTGGGATTTGTCACTCCGTGTGACGAAGAGGTATCTCTGGGCCCACTCGGTAGGACATCATCATAATGTGCACAATGTGATCAAGGAGTTGATCACGGGATGATGTGTTACGAAACGAGTAAAGAGACTTGCTGGTAACGATATTGAACAAGGTATCGGCATACCGACGATCGAATCTCGGGCAAGTACTATACCGATGACAAAGGGAATTGTATACGGGATTGATTGAATCCTTGACATCGTGGTTCATCTGATGAGATCACCGTGGAACATGTGGGAGCCAACATGGGTATCCAGATCCCGCTGTTGGTTATTGACCGGAGAACGTCTCGGTCATGTCTGCATGGTTCCCGAACCCGTAGGGTCTACACACTTAAGGTTCGATGACGCTAGGGTTATAGGGAATAGATATACGTGGTTACCGAATGTTGTTCGGAGTCCCGGATGAGATCCCAGACGTCATGAGGTGTTCCGGAATGGGTCGGAGGTAAATATTTATGTATGGGAAGTCCTGTTTTGGTCACCAGAAAGGTTTCGGGTGCTATCGATAATGTACTGGGACCACCGGGAGGGTCCCGGTCCACCAGGTGGGGCCACCGGCCCCAGGGGGCTGCGTGGGCCAAGTGTGGGAGGGGACCAGCCCCAGGTGGGCTGGTGCGCCCCCCAACTAGGGCCCAAGGCGCCTAGGGTTGAAAACCCTAGGGGAGGGGCCGCCTCCACCTTGCTTGGGGGGCAAGTATCCCCCTCATGGCCGCCGCCCCTCCCCTCTAGATGGGATCTGGAGGGGGGCGGTCCCCTCTCCCCTTCCCCTATATATAGTGGGTGTTTTGGGGCTGCCCAACACATGAGTTCCCATCTCTCTCCTGGCACAGGCCTACCTCTCTCCCTCCTCGTCTCTTGCGGTGCTTGGCGAAGCCCTGCTGGAGTGCCATGCTCCTTCACCACCACCACGCCGTCGTGCTGCTACTGGACGGAGTCTTCCCCAACCTCTCCCTCTCCCCTTGCTGGATCAAGGCACGGGAGACGTCATCGGGCTGCACGTGTGTTGAACACGGAGGCGCCGTTGTTCGGCGCTTAGATCGGAATCAACCGCGATCTGAATCGCTACGAGTACGACTCCTTCATCCGCGTTCTTGTAACGCTTCCGCTTAGCGATCTACAAGGGTATGTAGATGCACTCCTCTCTCTCATTGCTAGTCTCTCCATAGATAGATCTTGGTGACTCGTAGGAAAATTTTGAATTTCTGCTACGTTCCCCAACAAGTATGACCCTAGCTACACCTACGGGTATCCGCCACGCTATCCCTGGCAATAGACCAACTTAGGCCAAAAGCCTAAGCTTGGGGGAGTACGTATTTCTCACCGACATTATATTCATGTTCACACACACTCATTGTTAGATGTCGGTGCTCATACTCTTTCACTGTAATATCAATGCTAGTTTATTTTCTTTTTCCTGCTTTCTTCTTGCGTGTTTAATAAACCTTAAGAAAAAACCAAAAAAATTTATAGTAGTTTATTTCTTTGCTGTAGTAATTAAAAAGGAAAACCCAAAAATATTTCCCGTTCTTCTTTTGCTTGTTGGGAGCTCTCCCGTGTAAATAGTTTTAGGGTCGCGCTAACTGCCACACGTGTGGCAGGAAGGGAGACGCACCACACATCTCTAATGTAAACAGATTGTCACGTCATCGCATGCATGCATGCAGGAATCTTTTTAGATTTTCAGTTTTTAAAATGTTTTATCTCTTAAACAAAAAATCCGATTGAAAATCCGTTTTCACCATTAAATCCCTCGCGATGAGATCTTCGAAACTAGATCCCATGTTGATATGTTTTATGAATTTTTTTTGGATTAAAAGTTGCCATGTCTATTGCATATGAATTGCCATGATGTTTACACTGAAGTTGCCATGATATGTTTCAGCTATTTTCTTCTACATTTAAAAGTAAATTTTGACATTTATAAAACGGGGAATTAAGAAACTAGACTTGCCATGAACCATAAACTAAAATTGCCATGATACATGCACGTAAAATTGCCATGGTTCATACAAAAAATAATTTTCATGGTCAAAGTACTGGAGTTGCCATCATCAAAATACTAAAATTGCCATGATCTACAAACTAAAATTGCCACATGGCAACTTTAGTTTAAGCCCTATGGCAACTGCAGTGTAAACATCGTGGCAACTTCTGGTAAAAATTCTTCGAAACATATCAACATGGGGTCTAGTTTTGAAGATCTCGTCGAGACGGATTTAATGGTGAAAACAAATTTTTAGTTCGCTTTTTTATTTAGGAGATACAACATTTTTAAGCCGAAAACCAAAAAAAATCCTGCTGATGTCATCTATTCATACGTGGCAAAATGAGTGGTGATGGAGGCGTGTGGGCGATGTGCAAACGCCCACACGTGTGGGCGTTAACATTTCCGTAGTTTTAGTTTCCTTTCTTTGGGGTCGAGAAGACTATATTGAAAATGCTTAGTGGCTCTTATATGCATGATTGTTTATTTAACTTAGAGACCATATTACTTGTCTTCTCTCTTGAGTTGAATGCTTGCAGATTCCAGCTTAGTCCAATGCACGTGCACTCTTATTATTATTCACATCGTTCGGTCGTGCAAGTGAAAGGCAATAATGATGATATATGATGGACTTATTGACATGAGAAAAACTGGTATGAACTCGACCTCTCTTGTTTTTGTAAATATGATGATTCATCGTCCCTGATTCAGCTATTATGAAGTAAGCATATTTGCAATGATATTTGGAGATTATAGTTGCTTGTGCCATGCTTGATTAGCTATGAGTTATAATGGTTTACCTTGCGTGCCAACATGTTATTAGAATGATTATGATGTGGTATGATTGGATGGTATCCTCCTTCAAATGAATTGAGTGACTAGACTTGGCACATGTTCACGCATGTAGTTGAATCAAATCAACATAGCCTTCATGATATTTATGTGCATGGTAGATTATATCCTACTCATGCTTGCATTCGGTGTAAATTAGTTTTAATGCATGTTTACAACTGGTGTCTCTCTCTCAGTTGGTCGCTTCCCAGTCTTTTGCTAGCCTTCACCTGTACTAAGCGGGAATGCTGCTTGTGCATCCAAACCCCTTAAACCCCAAAGTTGTTCCATATGAGTCCACTATACCTACCTATATGCGATATTTACCTGCCGTTCCAAGTAATTTTGTATGTGCCAAACTCTAAACCTTTAAATAAATATTCTGTTTTGCATGCTCAAATAGCTCATATGTCAACTAGGGCCGCCCTTATCTTCCGTGTTAGGCGGGTTATTCTCAAGAGGAGTGGACTCCGCTCCTCATTCACGAGAAAATGGCTGGTCGTCGGGATGCCCAGTCCCATGCTTTATGCAAACTAAATCAAAATAATTGCAAACAAAACTCCCCATGGGACCCGTTGAATGTTGGAGGCACTCGTTGTTTCGAGCAAGCCATGGATTGATGCTTGTGGAGGAGGGGGGTATAAACTTTACTATTCTGTTTGGGAACCGCCTATAATTTGTTTAGCATGGAAGATATCGTCATCTCTTAGTTGTCATGTTGACAATGAAAGTATGTCGCTCAAAATATAATTTATCTCTATTTCCAAACCGAGCTCTGGCACCTCTACAAATCCCTGCTTCCCTCTGCGAAGGGCCTATCTATTTTTTTTTATGTTGAGTCATCATCCTTCTTATTAAAAAGCACCCGCTGGAGAGCACACTGTCGTTTGCATTCATTATTATTGGTTTATATTGGGTATGACTTGACTGGATCTCTTTTACCATGAGTTACAATGTTTAGCCAGTCCTTGATCTTTAAAGGTGCTCTGCATTTATATTTTGCAGTCTTAGAAAGGGCTAGCGAGATACCATTTTTGTTATATCATGTTATGATTATTTTGAGAAAGTGTTGTCATCCGAGTTTTGTTATTATAGCTCGCTGGCTGATTATGCTATTGATATGAGTAATTGTGTGACCTACGTGTTATTGTTAGTATGGTTAGTTCATAATATTTGCTGAAACTTGAATGCTGGCTTTTCATGTTACAACAACAAGAGCAAACAGAGTTTGTAAAAGTTTTTCTTTTTCTCTTTCAGTTTGTCAACTGAATTGCTTGAGGACAAGCAAGGGTTTAAGCTTGGGGGAGTTGATACGTCTCCGTTGTATCTACTTTTCCAAACACTTTTGCCCTTGTTTTGGACTCTAACTTGTATGATTTGAATGGAACTAACCCGGACTGACGCTGTTTTCAGCAGAATTGCCATGATGTTGTTTTATGTGCAGAAAATAAAAGTTCTCGGAATGACCTGAAACTCCACGGAACATCTTAGAAAAAATAATAAAAAATCCTTGCCAAAGATGAAGACCAGGGGGCCCACACCCTGTCCACGAGGGTAGGCCTCGTGGGCCCCCTGGAGACCCTCCGACGCCAACTCCAACTCCATACATTGGCTTTCGGGGAGAAAAAAACCAGAGAGAAGAAATCATCGCGTTTTACGATACGGAGCCGTCGCCAAGCCTAATCTCTCTCGGGAGGGCTGATCTGGAGTCCGTTCGGGGCTCCGGAGAGGGGGATTCGTCGCCGTCGTCATCATCAACCATCCTCCATCACCAATTTCATGATGCTCACCGCCGTGCGTGAGTAATTCCATCGTAGGATTGCTGGACGGTGATGGGTTGGATGAGATTTATCATGTAATCGAGTCAATTTTGTTAGGGTTTGATCCCTAGTATCCACTATGTTCTGAGATTGATGTTGCTATGACTTTGCTATGCTTAATGCTTGTCACTAGGGCCCGAGTGCCATGATTTCAGATCTGAACCTATTATGTTTTCATGAATATATGTGTGTTCTTGATCCTATCTTGCAACTCTATAGTCACCTACTATGTGTTATGATCCGGCAACCCCGAAGTGACAATAATCGGGACCACTCCCGGTGATGACCATAGTTTGAGGAGTTCATGTATTCACTATGTGCTAATGCTTTGTTCCGGTTCTCTATTAAAAGGAGGCCTTAATATCCCTTAGTTTCCAATAGGACCCCGCTGCCACGGGAGGGTAGGACAAAATATGTCATGCAAGTTCTTTTCCATAAGCACGTATGACTATATTCGGAATACATGCCTACATTACATTGATGAATTGGAGCTAGTTTTGTATCACCCTATGTTATGACTGTTACATGACGAACCACATCTGACATAATTATCCATCACTGATCCGGTGCCTACGAGTTTTCCATATACTGGTTCTCGCTTATTTACTTTTCCGTTGCTA
Organism: Triticum aestivum; assembly: GCF_018294505.1. Classification (NCBI taxonomy): domain Eukaryota; kingdom Viridiplantae; phylum Streptophyta; class Magnoliopsida; order Poales; family Poaceae; genus Triticum; species Triticum aestivum. Next base: position 36,375,766 of record NC_057804.1, on the reverse strand, counting down.
CTGTTACAATCACTACAAAATACCAAAAACATTACTTTTCTGTCTTTACTTTTGTTACCATTACCACCACTATCATGTTACTTTGCTACTAAACACTTTGCTGCAGATACTAAGTTTCCAGGTGTGGTTGAATTGACAACTCAACTGGTAATACTTGAGAATATTCTTTGGCTCCCCTTGTGTCGAATCAATAAATTTGGGTTGAATACTCTACCCTAAAAAACTGTTGCGATCCCCTATACTTGTGGGTTATCACAAGCCCAAGATGGATCACAATTCTATGGCTAACATGTGCAAGCCCATACCCAAGAAAGATCTTGACACGCACAAGCTTGGTTCTGTAAAGTATTTGCTTTGGCCACCACCAACACTATCTCGAGGCACCCACTTTTGCCCAAGTCTGGAGATGACAAGATGATCCATGTCCACTCCATCAACTTGCTACATTTGTTTGACACTCCACAGAAATTCAAAGTCACGAGCCTTATTGTTGAGACTATCAAGAAAACCGCAACTCACCAGAGCTCATGTGGATTTTCTCCGCATATTCAGTTGCTCATCAACTCCAAGGTTGGAACGAGCACTTATCTACTTGATCGTGAGCATCTCCCATTACAGCCTAAGTTTGAGGACAATGTTGTAGTGATGGACCCTTCACATCATTCGTCTGCTCAAGCTCAAGAGGAAATTCAGGCAGCTGCAGCAGCAAAAGAAGCACAGAAGGCCTCTGCTCCCAATGCACCCACTGCCAACCTCAAGTACAACAATGATCAGGTGACTTATCTGTTGGAAGCTACCCTGAGGATTGAGCGAAGTCTGGCCAACCTCACCAAGAACCAAGAGAGCCTAGAGTGGATAGTCGAGACTAAGATTCATGATCTTGATGTGAAGATCGTTGAGGTACAGTCCATTGTGGAGAAGCTCAGAGATGTGTTGACACAGTCAGAACCTATGACAGTGGAGATGACAGAGCTACGATTGAGAGATACCAGGCAGTACCCAGAGCACCCAGATCTGCTGCAGTGCCAGTTGTAGACACGAGGACTACTCACTCTACACCTACTGCTACTTCTACAGTGCCACCTCCAGTCTCTACTCCACCAATTCAGCGAATGTCAGATGAAGCCTTCACGGATGCACTTATCTTCACACCATCTACATACACCAGAGCCGCCAGCCAGAGATCACCTTTAGGAGCTGCCGAGGATCGTGCCTAGAGAGACATATAGCTCTATACCTATTCAAACTTTTTGATACTTGTTGCCAAAGGGGGAGAATTTGTATAGATCATTAGGCTTCAAGAGAGAGTGTCTCGCTTTTGCTTGATGGTTTTGCTTGAGTTCTTGCTAGTATTTCTATTTGATTTGTGCTCTTTGTTCGTTATGCATGTGAGATACTATGTTGGTTATGTCTGATTAATCATACTATGCTTCATGTGATGCTTAATGCTTATCTCTATCATTATTTGTGTATGATCATTCACTTATGTTTTTGGTGATGCGTGCTTGCTATTTTGTTCATATCATTTTGTGTGATCCACCCAGTTGTATGTGACATGGAAGAGTGACCCATGATCCTAATCGATTGTGCATTTGCATTCAAACGCAGATTTTTTAATAATGCACAAATTTAGGGGGAGCTCTTGCTTATCACATGCTTCTCAAAGAGACGATGTATTTCATTCATTTAATCATTTGTCTAAGCCTTGATCTATATGTTGTCATCAATTAACAAAAAGGGGGAGACTGAAAGTGCAACTAATCTCCGGATGGTTTTGGTAATTCATAACAACATATACCTCATTGAAATAATGTCCATTCAAGATAAATATTTCAGGATGTTCAATGATTAGCATGGCAAGGACTGGAGATGTGAACCCCTCAAAATGCTAAGGACAAGGATTGGCAAAAGCTCAAGACTCTACATTTGTTTAAGTGATCCATGATCGCATTGAGTCCATAGGAAAGCCAATACTATTAAAAGGGGATGAGGTGTTGCTTGATGACGTGGTTGCTTAAGTGCTTAGTGCTATTGCTCCAAAATCCTTAACCACTTTCTCTATCCAAATATGTCCAAACCCTAAATTCCAAATCGGCCCCACCGATACTTCCTACCCGGAGCCACCGAGTTCATCTGGACTTAGCCACTGCCAAAACCTTAACAATTCAGATCCACCTATACAGATCTCGGTTCCACCGAGATGGCCTTGCAGACTCTTTGTTGCTTGTTGTAATTGTTTCTGTCCTACCGATAATTGCAATTGGTCTCACCAAGATGGCTTGACCAACTCCTTGTTGCCTTGTTGCTCCACTTTGGTTCCACCGAGATGATGCAATCAGTGCCACCGAGATGAGATTTTCCCTAAGCCCTTGCACATTGGTCCCTCCGAGTTGTTCCGGTCGGTCCCACTGAGATTCCTAATGTTCATATTTTTACGCAGATCGGTGCTACCAAGTTTGTTGATCAGTGCCACCCAGATGGGTCAAAAGTGTGTAACGGTTGGATTTTGTGTGGAGGCTATATATACCCCTCCACCCTTCTTCTTCATAGAGGAGAGCCATCAGAATGTGCCTACACTTCCACCATTCATTTTCTGAGAGAGAACCACCTACTCATGTGTTGAGATCAAGAGATTCCAATCCTACCATTTGAATCTTGATTTCTAGCCTTTCCCAAGTTGCTTTCCACTCAAATCCTTCTTACCATGACCAAATATGTGTGAGAGAGTTGAGTGTTGGGGAGACTATCATTTGAAGCACAAGAGCAAGGACTTCATCATCAACATACCGTCTATTACCTTTTGGAGAGTGTTGTCTCCTAGATTGGTTAGGTGTCGCTTGGGAGCCTCCGACATGATGTGGAGTTGAACCAAGAAGTTTGTAAGGGCAAGGAGATCGCCTACTTCGTGAAGACCTACCCGAGTGATGCAAGTCCTTCGTGGGCGATGGCCATGGTGGGATAGACAAGGTTGCTTCTTCGTGGCCCTTCGTGGGTGGAGCCCTCCATGGACTTGCGTAACCATTATCCTTCATGGGTTGAAGTCTCCATCAACGTGGACGTACGATAGCACCAACTATCGAAAACCACGCCAAAATCTTCGTGTCCCCATTGCATTTGCCTTCTCCAAACCCTTCCCTTACTTACATGTTGCAATGTTTTACATTTCGCTGCTATACTCTTAGACTTGCATGTTTAGGGTGTTACTTGACTTGTCATAATTGCTAAAATCTGCCTACAACTAAAATTGGAAAAATGATAGATTCTTATTTGGTCGAGTAGTCTAATCACCCCCCTCTAGACATACTTTCGATCCTACACCCCCCAATTCGGCCTCCCCTCCCTCCTTTCCATGGAGAGGGCCCCATTCTCTTTCCACTACTTGGCCTTTTTAAGGCCTATCGATATTAAATTAAATATAAAATCCTCCTAACAATTACTAGTGGCTTTTATTATTAATTTAACATCACCAGAAACATTTTCTACCTATATGTTATTTATCAGTACTACCCGGCTTGCCCGATAACTCTGAGACCCTTCCGGTGACCCCAGAACGCTTCCGATTCCTCTAGGAACTATTCTGAATATTAATGAAACAATTCAAAAAAGAAATCCTCGATACTCTCGTCCTACTAACACTCAACAGGTCGTGACTACCTTAAGCTTGTGACCCCGTAGGTTCGGTAAATCGTAGACATGAACGAAACTCCATCGTTTAATGACCGATAGCGGAATCATGGACGTCCATATCATTCTCTATGATTACATGAATGATATTCGAGTGAACATTTGGTTATCATGTGATGTTCCCTTTGATTCGTGATACTTTACATAACCCGAGGTGAGATATATCGGTATCCTCTTGAGTCATACACATGCTCACTATACCGGTCTCCTTGTTACTGGTTTTGTTCTTCTTTCTTGTTGACGTGTTTCGGCATCCCCTTGACGTTGTCACCTGTGTCTGGCCAGAGGATGATGGATGCCGTCACACCGAGAGGGCCCTAAGAATATATATCCATCGTCGGAGGAGCAAATTCCACTCTCGAGATATCTAGTCCCTTGTCAAACTTTTTGATGCACCTGTAATTTGTCGTTATGATCACCTAGTTACAGATGACGTTTGAGCAACCCCAAAGTGCATCGCATGGTAAGAAGTGACTATGACAATCTCATGGCCTAAGGAACTAAAACACATGTTAACACTCCGTGTTATAGCAAATAACTTATGACGATATTATCTCAAAGCATAACAAACAAGTTTGGGTTGATTCAGTATGATCGCTCTTCTAATGTCATACTCTTAATGTTGTTTTAGGACTATCATTACACTCAACGATATCCTAAGATTCAGAAAACGTGATCACCAACAACACTTGAGATAGTCTTAGAGGTGAGACTAGGAATCTTATTTTATCGTTTATCATTTCACATGTGCATATGAGTTTTCCACTGAATCACATATTTCAGGATCATAGCAATTATAACATAGAATATAAAATCTTAATTACGAACAAAAAAATATAATAATACAATATTATTGCCTTTAGGGCATATTTCCAACATTAGGAATGACATAACATACAAATTATATGGGAAAGTTACCGTTTACTACCACATTTTGGAAATCAACAAACTAAGGATGCAAAAAGTATTAGGGTTCATGGAAATCCAAATAAACATCATTTTTTGGAAGTAACACTTACCGAATTTCATCATATCTAACAAATGTTAAGGACAGAGCGATACACCGAAAGACCCATACAAGAAATACAAAATTAATTGTAGTCTTCAAAATCTTTCGACTTCATCTTCTTAACCAGCCTGCGAAGAATCTCTTATACCTGATAGTTGGAGAAGGAGCGGTTGCAAAAATCCCACGAGAATCTCTGGCAACAACACACGCCATCATGGGCTATAATAGAATCGCAATAGAAACCTGCCGCCTTGTGTGTGGAAGAGAAAGAGCAACAGCTAGGTTTAATCGCCTAGGGTACTTGAAAGAAAAATCATGGTAATATAGAGTTGGTGTTTTACCGGGAAATCATTGGTACACGGGGAGATCGTACTCCATATTGATGAACTTATTTTAGTGTGTAGGATGTCAAACGGCTACGCGTCGATCCATTAGTTCGTGTGATTGTGATCTTCGGCAGTAATCATTGCTTAACTACGCCATCCGTCGCCGCATATAAAGCTATAATCTTTGGTAGTAATATGAAATTACTACTCCCTCCGTCCCATAATATAAAAACGTTTTTTACACTATATTAATATAAAAAATGTTCTTATATTTTGAGACGGAGGTAGTATGTTTTAAAAAAAAATATCTGGATCCATCTTGGACCTGGAATCTTTGACCCTGCCAAACCGGGGTTCCTAGCAGCCAGCGCGGGCAGACCACCACCACTGGACCGACGCACTCGCAGCATCTCGATGCCGAAATGAACCTGAGCCCGGCCCTACCCGTCCGAGCCGTCCCGGTCTTCCCTCCCCTCGCCGGGCCACCCGACCCGCTGCCACGGCCCACCACCATACCAATTCACCACCAGTGGCTCCTTCCTTCCGGCCAGTCAAACGCCAGTCGCGGTTGCTGCTGCGGGGCGAGGGTGAGTCACGCACGCACGCGACGCGACGCGGGCCAGCGAGCCAGCCGCGAGAGCCGGCGCGGACGGGGAGGGGACGCGACCCAAATGCCCCCCTCCCTACATTTCCTCCGCACTGTCCCCACCAGCACGCTCCCCCTCCCCCTCGCTCCGCTCAGTGTGTGCCGTCTCGCCCCGCCCCGCCCCCCACCTGTTCGACGGAAGTCCGCTCCCCGCCGGCGGGCGACGATGGTCTTCAAGGGCCGCTTCTTCTCGTCGCGGCACAAGTCGTCCGAGTCCTCCAGCCCCGACGGCAGCAACAGCCCGCGCACGCCCACCTCCGCGCCGGGGGCGGCCTCCGCGGCCTCGCCGGCCTCCTCCTCCGCCTCCTCCAGATCCGACAAGAAGAAGCCCAAATCCGAGACCCCCAAGAAGCGCGACAAGCTCTTCGGCTCCGCCGCCGTCGCCGTGCTCTCCCCCAGGGCCTCCCCGGCCTCCTCCACCTCCAGCCCCTCCGACGCCAGGAAGCACCACCTCAGGGATGCCGCCCCCGCCGCCGCGCTCTCGCCGATCCTCGCCTCCTCGCTCGGCCTCAACAAGATCAAGACGAGATCCGGCCCGCTGCCGCACGAGGGCCAGCGGATGGCCGCCGCGCTCGGGAGCAGCAACCTCGCGCGCGGCCACTCCCAGGCCGGGACAACCTCCGGGAAGAAGGCCGTCAGCTCCTGGGCCGATTCCACTAGCGCTGGCAGTGCTAGTAACCGGGGCAAGGGAAAGGCGGTCGAGCAGCCCGTGCAACCCGTGCGTGGAGCGGCGGGGACGGCCGTGGAAGCAGAAGGGAAGAGCGCCGCAAAAGGTAGTGCTGATCCTGCGTGTGTACTTATACCCTGTTTGCAAGTTCTGTTCATGGCCTTGCTGCATAGTCCTGTAAGCTGGCTACTGGTTGGTGGAAGCTAGGGCTTAGAACTTAGTACTAGTGTCTAGTGGTGAGCTCTCATATAGGCCGCGAATGGGAGTGTGGGCTCTAGCTATTCATGCTCTTCAATTACTTACTAAGTTGGCGGCTTCCGATAAGACATCACACAGCAGATAATCTGTAGTCTCACCTTAGATGTGTTGAGTTGTCGGGTGACGTGAGTGCGTAACTCATCTTGATGTACGCCGTATCCAGATAGCTGGTGCTGACGAAATGAATTTTCTAGTCGTTGCCAAATCAGAACGGCAAGAGAATGTTCGTTATTGCTTACCTGTTTTAGTGATTCAGCATAAGGCGACTCCAACTAAATATAAGTGCATTGTGTGCCCCTTAATTCTATACAAACAATTCATTGTATGATAGTCTTTTTTCCGACACCTGGTAGGCGTCACTCAGTATCACTTCCTTGACACTTGTCCATGGGTACAGAGCCGTATTCGTCAATTCACTTGTGCATCATTAGTTCGTAATATTGAAGTGTTTGGTGCAGTGAACTGAATGATACTGTAGAGATGCATATTGTATTGCTATAGCAGTCTGATTACAATCCTATAGTGCATGGTTTAATTGATTTTATGAATCTCATATGAAGATTACGTGTAGGCTCGAATGCAGTACATTCTACTTTATTACATTTGTATGCCCATAGGGCAATACCTAACAACTGCTGGATCTCTCTGTGCAAATTAAAACCAAGTGTGTCTTCTATAACTCGATACCATGTTTGTGTGTTCTGGTGGCTTTCTTTTGTGGCGCTTGTTCTCTTTGTTCTTCTAATAGATGTTTATATTTGACCTGGTCCTTTGCTCTGGTGCCCTTTTGTCTTCACAACCATATCTGATACGTGGGCATCTAATCTATCTTATACACAGCTAAATCTAATTCATTTCGGAACCATTCAGGAGATTTGAGGACTCCGCCCCAAATACCAGCGACCGTGGTAATGATGTATTTGTATATGCTTTCCACACCTTACTTACAAGTAAACGATGAGTTGTCCATCTTTCCCTTTTTTCTTCTTACACCTCTGCATCTACATCTTAATTGACAGTCTGCATATGATGCCTGTGAAACGCCAAAGGAATCCGAGTCTCCACGCTTCAAGGCCATTATGCAGGCTACCAGTGCACCAAGGAAGAGAAACCCTTCAGATATAAAAAGTTTTTCACATGAGTTGAACTCCAAAGGGGTCCGACCATTCCCATTCTTGAAACCTCGAGGCGTATACAACTTGAAGGTAATCTCAGTTATTGTTCTGTGTGGGATGATGATCAATGCTGTATCCACATTTCACACTTCTATTTTATTTTTGCCTGATTCTTTTACTACCCAATAACTACGATCTTGTCACCTGTTATCTATGCAGGAGGTGTTAAAAGTTATTCAGGTGAGATTTGAGAAGGCAAAGGAAGAGGTAAATACAGATTTGGCAGTTTTTGCGGGAGACTTGGTTAGTGTAATGGAGAAGTACGCAGACTCTCATCCTGAGTGGAAAGAAACTTTGGAGGATTTGTTAATACTTGCACGCAGCTGCTCTGTAATGACACCCGGGGAACTTTGGCTACAATGTGAAGGTATAGTGCAAGATTTGGATGATCAACGTCAGGAGCTCCCGATGGGTGTGCTGAAGAAGCTTTACACTCGGATGCTCTTTATCCTTACAAGATGTACAAGGCTGCTCCAGTTTCACAAGGAGAGTGGATTTGCTGAGGACGAAATTGTTATGGATCAGCGAGATAAGATTATACAATCTGCTGATAACAAGATTTTAACCCAATCAGGTCCACATGCTACAACAACAAGCAGAAGTAGCAAAAGCGACGCAAGAAAATCATACAGTCAAGAGCAGCATAATATGAAATGGAGAAGAAGCCAGGAGATAAAACCTGTTAAGATTCTTTTGCCCCTTGACACTGATATCAAGAAAGAGGTTGAATCTCCAACCAGAGAACGGATTTCTTCCTGGAAACCTTTTCCATCACCTGTCCCAAAGCCCCCAAAAGAACCTACCCCTATTAAAGAGGAATCGCCTACTAAGAAAATAGATACACTCGCTACGATTCCTAGCGGCGTTGAGTTAACCAGTCCAGTAGAATCTGTATCACATCAACCGCTTCCTCCCAAGCATCAACACAAAACTTCATGGGGACACTGGTCTGACCAGCCAAATATTTCTGAAGAGGGTTCAATAATGTGTCGCATATGTGAAGAATATATCCCTACAAATTACGTAGAAAATCATTCGGCAGTCTGTGCAATCGCTGACAGGTGTGACCAAAAAGGCGTAAGCGTTGATGAACGTTTAGTAAGAGTTGCAGAAACACTTGAAAAGTTGGTCGAGTCTTATACGCAGAGAGACCTTATCAATTCTGTCAGCAGCCCAGATGCTGCAAAAGTTTCAAATCCAAGCATCAATGAAGAATCTGATGGCGCCTCTCCAAAACTGTCTGATTGGTCTAGAAGAGGTTCTGCTGATATGACCGACTATCTCCAAGAGGCTGATAACACTATTTCGTTGGATGACATAAAAAATCTTCCTTCAATGACATGTAAGACTCGCTTTGGGCCAAAATCTGATCATGGAATGGCTACATCATCGGCAGGAAGTATGACTCCTCGATCTCCACTAACAACTCCAAGATCAAATCATATAGACATGCTTTTAGCTGGTAGAAGTGCGATTAATGAGAGTAATGATCTTCCACAGGTAAGCCATGCATACAATTTATGTTATTATATGTATATCTATGTTTTTGCATTAGTAACAGATCATTCTGCTAGAAAGTTGGTCGTTGTGAAAGTACCCAGACTGGAAAAGGTAGCTAGTATCTTTGTTTATTTGAGTTTGATGTGCAAAGCTATTAACCATGATAATATATACCGAGTACTGATGTTTGTTGTTTTATTCTCTTGTTTATGAGTTATGACATTTTAGTGCATTTGTGCAACTTCTGAATGTTAACTGCTCAAAATAAATAACATAAATACGACATAAAGGGATTCATAGATTTTCATGATAGTAGGTGAAATCATTCTTGTATCCCCATTAGCGTTTTTTTTTCTGTTAGGAAATTATACTTATATTGTAGAATTAATTATTTTAGTACCAGCACAAAGTTATGTAATCAGAAAGTACCATATAGGACGTGTTTGTTTCACCGTTTTTGGCCTGGCATCTGATTACAGCGTCATCCAAACCTGTTATTCATGTTTGGTTGAGTTATGCTGGAATTAAATACTGTGGAATCAGATTACAGCCCTGTTCAAAGCCGATTACGCCCAGCCCTGCCTGTTAAACAATCCCGTGCTGATCTTTCTTCTTGCCTGACATCTCCTTCGTATAGATGCCGACCTCGACACATCACTCTAGATGCTGACCTCGACACACCACTCATCCCTCGAGCAGCATCCACGCCAGTGGCCGGCCATCACGAGAGATCTGGTCGCTGCAATATCTGCCTCACAGTATCTGGCACCCACCCCTGCCCGTTAAACAATCCCGTGCTGATCTTTCTTCTCGCTTGACCTCGACACATCACTCTAGATGCCGACCCCGACACATCACTCATCCGTCGAGCAGCATCCACGCCAGTGGCCGGCCATCACGAGAGATCTGGTTGCTGCAATATCTGCCTCACAGTATCTGGCACCGGCGACCGGCCATCTCTGCATGTGCTGCCGCCGCCATTGGCACCGCTGCAGCCGCTAATCTCTCTTCGAATCGTGCGACCTCCTCTCAGCTTTTAGGCGTCCAAGAACGGTGACCGGCGAACTCTCTGTCCAGCAGGAGAATCATGCAGCGCCACTCCTAAATGCAGTGCTTTTTCTCATCTCTATTGATTGATTAACCAAACAAAACGAGCAATCGCCTCGTTACAGCCGCAGCACCGTGTATCCTCATTACTTTACCATTTACTTACCCATGGCCCAACCAAACGCCTCCATAACTTGAGGATGACATGTGGATAGTTCTTCCTAATTGTGCATCTTTGGTATCGATCTAATTATATATTTCAATGTAACATGTGCTGACCATTTCATATTTGATATTTCTTCGGCTTCATCATCAAGTTTTCAAGTTGCTAAAATAGTTCCGTTCAATCTGTGCAGATTGTTGAACTTGCTGATATTGCACGATGTATTGCAAATACTCCTCTGGATGAAGAAAGTGCTTTATCCCAATTGGTTACCTGCATAGAAGATCTGCAAGAAATTGTCAATCGTAGGAAGCATGAAGCCCTCACAGTGCAAACATTTGGCACTCGCATAGAAAAACTCCACCGGTGAGGATCTGCTGAGTCAAAACAAATCTTTCAGCAACTTCACTTTTGCTGATTTATAACAGTATTACTATTTTCCTTTTTAAACTCTTTAATTGATTCTGCCTTCTCATTTTCATAAATCCTTCAGGGAGAAATACCTGCAGCTTTGTGACTCTGTTGATATGGACAAGGTTGACTCGTCAAGTACCATAATGGACGAAGAAGATGATGTTGTTCGTAGCTTACGGGCAAGTCCTGTTCATCCAGTCAAGGATCGTACTTCAATCGATGACTTTGAAATCATAAAACCTATCAGCCGCGGAGCATTTGGGCGTGTTTTCTTGGCCAAGAAAAGAACTACAGGAGATCTCTTTGCTATAAAGGTATTTTTTGTAGATACTCATGTTATCTGTCAGTATATCTTTTTTTAGTGAATTTACCAAAAATGACATGGAGCAAATAATTGTATTGAAAAACATTAGCGGGCTTACATGAATGTCCTGACAGAGCGAAGTTCTTGTGGGATTTTAGTTTTCAGGGATGGGAAATTTGAGAGGTAGGGTATTTACTCATCTTCTCCTTGTATTGGCTCCCAGCTTGCCAAGTCAAGAAAAAGAAAAGGTCGAGTGTAGCTATTAGCTAGTGTTAGTTCACACATTTCAATCTGGACTACCATCTTTGCCTATTCATTTATAGCAGGTAAAAGTAGGTTTCTGAAAGGATCATATTACATGATCACTTTCTGAGTACATGTATTGTGATTTTTGATAGGACTTGATTGCATGTTGACACACTACATAAATCAATACCACGGGACCGATTTTAGCACTAAACACTTCTCAGCTTATGTTCATGTAGAAGTACAGCTGCAAATTTTGAACTTGCTCTGGTATAGCTTTCATTTGTTTCATGGCGAAGAATACTCTTCTATGATACTCATGTGCTGATTGTTTTACTTTAAGCAGGTACTTAGGAAGGCAGATATGATTCGAAAAAATGCCGTCGAAAGTATATTGGCTGAACGTGATATATTGATCACGGTCAGGAATCCTTTTGTGGTGAGTGAACTTACAAGTATGACTATCAACTAGGATATAACTTGATTCTAAAATGGTTATGCTTTTGGAAGGTTCGTTTCTTCTATTCGTTTACCTCTCGGGAAAATTTGTATCTGGTCATGGAGTACTTAAATGGAGGTGACCTGTACTCTTTACTGAGAAATTTAGGGTGCTTGGATGAAGATGTTGCTCGTGTATATCTTGCAGAAGTTGTAAGTTCATTTACAAGTTTGTGTCTGAATACTTCTCATTTTCTCCCTGCCAATTTTAAAGAAATAATGTCCTGCAGGTGCTAGCTTTGGAATATTTGCACTCCATGCAGATTGTTCATAGAGATCTAAAACCTGACAACCTATTGATTGCTCATGATGGGCATGTAAAGGTAACACACACAGATGATTGTTAACCTTTCTCTCCTAATCATCGTATGTTCCACATTTGATAGGGGTAGAATAACATTCTTATTTTTCAAATGTTGTTCTTATTTCTGTTTGGTTACTGCTTGTATTTACTTTGATTGAAGAAAAGTAGATTTGTAACAGGAGATAAAATAACCAGCCAACTTACATGCTATTGAGTATAATCAATATTCAAGTCCATGATGCGTGATTAGAAACTTTACAATGCCATCATGTTGTCTTTTTTTTTTTGATTTCAGAGGCTCTGAGCTTGGTGTTAGCGTATTAGGTAATGTTAAAAAACCATGAGCTTTTTTCCTAGGAGAAAAACATAGGATTTCGCTACAAATTGAACGTCAGAATTTTTAGCATGGCATATCGAATGTTTTTAATGACAAGTTAGTTGTCATGAGGATATCAATTTTTCCTTTAGCAAGCATAGGATTTCGCTACAAATTGAACTTCAGATTTTTAAGCATGGCATATCGAATGTTTTTAGTGACAAATTATGTTGTCATGAGGATAGCGATTTTTCCTTTAGCAAGCATGGCAACTCCTTGCCATGTTCAGTTTTTTGCCAGGATTTACCATGCTTGCTAAAGGAAATTCCCATCCTCGCGACAACATAATTTTCCATAAAAAACTTTCAATTTTCCATGGTTAAAAATCTTATGTCAGATTTTTAACATTCCTGAAAACATAAGGCACTGTCAAATTTAAGCTTAGTGCAGATCCATTGGCTCATTTACGAGGTGCAATACATAATTAAAGAACATATTTGTGACACGAGTTTGTTTCTGATATCTCATTTCTTGTAGCCTAAAATTGTTTCATTCGCCACTACTTCCATACTCAGTATCCTATTTTCTAAGCATTTTACAGGCAGGAAACATACCATTTTCGTTATTGGGATACCATGTCCTTTTCCTCTTAATATTTATGCTGCTTATTAATCTTAATTGCCTTCAGTTGACAGATTTTGGGTTGTCCAAGGTTGGTCTGATCAATAGCACAGATGATCTATCTGGCCCTGCTGTTAGTGGGGCTTCATTGTATGGAGATGATGAACCTCAGATGAATGAATTAGAGGAAATGGATCACCGAGCACGGCGACAAAAGCGTTCTGCGGTTGGAACCCCTGATTATTTAGCACCAGAAATCCTTTTGGGGACAGGGCATGGTAAATTATAAACATAATTCTTGTTTAAATTCTATGTTTTCTTCTGATTTTGACTATTACTTTTTTGCTGTGTGCATCACAGGTACTAGTGCAGATTGGTGGTCTGTAGGTGTAATTCTTTTTGAGTTACTTGTTGGAATACCTCCATTTAATGCAGAGCACCCTCAGGTACCATACTTTGCATTTTCTGTATAAAATGTTGGTCGCTAGAACTAAATGTTGGTTTCTGTTATCTGGACGTGTTGATGCAACTTGACATTCTTGTTGTACTTGTTTCTGCAGACAATTTTTGACAATATTCTTAATCGCAAAATACCTTGGCCACATGTCCCAGAAGAGATGAGTTTTGAAGCGAAAGATCTAATTGACAAGTAAGAATTTTTTTCGAACCATCTGAGTACTTAATTACTAATGTTTATAGCGTTACACGATTGTATGTTATTGCTTCTTGCTCAAATGTTAATTAAGGGCTTTAGGTATTGTGCTTTGTCATATGTGTACTTTGGGGAGTTGTGACCTGGGAGCTCTGTTCCAAATATGACCAGTTAATCGGCATCTCGGTCAGTTAATCGCTACTCAGTGGGTCACTGAATTGCCGATTAAGTGAATTATGGGACGATTAACTGGAAAGTTTGCCTATTTCTCTCTACTCAGCACCCGACCGGTATGGTACAAGTTACCGATATGCTGAACATTGCCTGGGAGTTAAAGGGCTAATATTATTGCATGATTGGGCTGCATTCATTTTTATTGTTGCAATACACAAAAGAAATCTAACCATACATGTCCACTAATTATATCTTCTAAATCATACACACTAACAATCCACCCTTCTCTCCCAAAAGGAGATTTTAGTAAACAACCAAATATAGCATTGTGGCTATGGGTCTATCATGAGATTCACCTAGACAATTGAAGCCTGAAAGGTGTAATCCGTTGTTATTCATTTATAGGCTGTTGGGGGTAAACTGACATATATCTTGCTTATTTCAACTGTTAGATCACCACACAAGTTGCTTCAGGTCAAGTTTATTAGTTAGAATTTCATATTGTTGGTTGTATTACACAGGTGGGATTTAGAGTCAAACTAGACACTAGTACTTCCGCACTCATGTCCTTGCAAACAGTTTAGTTGTTAGCCGGATAGCTTGGCATTTGCTCTCTACTTTGAAATGACATAGAACAGGCTTTTATAGTTTTGCAATTTCTATGCATAGGATAATAGTACTACTGTAGTAGCATGTTCCGTATATGCTATGTTTGTCACCCGTGCTCTCACTGGAATATACAGTCTGGAATCTTTGTACATTTTAACTTTTAAGTATAGGCATGGCATCGACGGTGCAGATTTCAGTTACAAGACCACTTAGCAACTTCATGCTCAAATTCTAAACGTTTGATCTAGTTAATTGCGGATATTGTTTAAGTAAGACTAGAGTGATCTTACGACAACTTCCTCCAGATTTTTGACAGAAGACCCTCATCAACGTCTAGGATCAGATGGTGCCTCTGAGGTATTTTGATGGTGCTAGAAATCTCCTTTCATGGAACTTTATTTCATCGATACTCTATTAAAATATAATATTTTATGATATATACCTGATTGATGTTGCTAATCCTATTTCCTTTAGGTCAAACAACATCCATTCTTTAAGGATGTTAGCTGGGATACCATTGCTAGGCAGAAGGTGAGATAGGGTTAATGATTATTTTCTGAAGACATAAAATGCATCTCTTTTGTACAGGCATGCCAGGGATAACCGAAAAATCATTTGCAGGCTGCCTTTGTTCCCTCCTCAGATAGTGCATTTGATACCAGCTACTTCACCAGTCGTTACTCTTGGAATCCATCAGATGAAAACATATATGAAGCCTATGAGTTCGAGGATTCCAGTGAGAATGGAAGCCTTAGTGGCAGCAGTAGTTGCGTGAGCAATCACCAAGATGACATGGTATGGATAATTTGTCTCAAATGATTGAAAATAACATGACTAAGCAATTTCAGTAGTTGTAGGAAGCCACAAAAAAAACACTGTTTTAATTGCGGATTGTTAATCCACCTTTATGTTCTTCAGTTCCTTTGGTAAACTGTTTCAAAATTGTGTGAATTAGGGGGATGAGCATGGAGGTGGCCCCACCGACTTTGAATCCGGCCCAAATGTCAATTACTCTTTCAGCAACTTCTCGTTCAAGGTAAACCTACAGCTTCACAGGCCTTCTTTTTCGTTCAATCCAATGATGATTGAAGTATATCAACACATAGATAACTGTTCCCCAAGTGTGTGTGTTAGCCCTTCCCTTTCCACTATATCAAATGTAGCTTACATTTCTTTCTTGAGTAAATTTTGAATATTACAAGTTTATACACAAATTGCAAGAGATCGACAGCTCAAGGACCAATTTCACAGAGCTATTGATCTAAATGTCAATTATCACAAACGTTAGGGTGCACCAAAATTCCCACCCCGGCTGACACCATGTGGAAGATCATGGATGTCGCCTAGGGTGTGTGTGTGTGTGTGTGTGTGTGTGTGTGTGAATAGGTGCTTTAAAATAATTGCGGTTTAGGCTTGAGCAAATGCGGAATAAACCTAGCGGTTAATTTGTCAAGCACAAAACCTACAACAACTAGGCTCACCTATGTGCACCAACAACTTATGCTAAGCAAGGTAAACTACTAGGTGATAGCAAGATATATGACAAGAAACAATATGGCTATCACAAAGTAAAGTGCATAAGTAAAGGGCTCGGGTAAGAGATAACCGAGGCACGCGGAGACGACGATGTATCCCGAAGTTCACACCCTTGCGGATGCTAATCTCCGTTTGGAGCGGTGTGGAGGCACAATGCTCCCCAAGAAGCCACTAGGGCCACCGTAATCTCCTCATGCCCTCGCACAATGCAAGATGTCGTGATTCCACTAGGGACCCTTGAGGGCGGTACCGAACCCGTTCAAATGGCAACCCTTGGGGGCGGTCACCGAACTTGTACACTTTGGCAACCCTTGGGGGCGGTCATCGGAACCCGTCAAATTGCTCGGGGTGATCTCCACAACCTAATTGGAGACCCCGACGCTTGCCCGGAGCTTTTCACCACAATGATTGAGCTCCGAACACCACCAACCGTCTAGGGCACCAAGGCACCCAAGAGGAACAAGCTCAAGGGTACCAAGCACCCAAGAGTAATAAGCTTCTCAACTAGAAACTTCCACGTATCACCGTGGAGAACTCAAACCGATGCACCAAATGGAATGGCAAGGGCACACGGAGTGCCCAAGTCCTTCTCTTCCAAATCCCACCAAAGCAACTAATGCTAGGGAGGAAAATGAGAGGAAGAACGAAGAAGAGAACACAAAGAACTCCAAGATCTAGATCCAAAGGGTTCCCCTCACATAGAGGAGAAAGTGATTGGTGGAAACGTAGATCTAGATCTCCTCTCTCTTTTCCCCCCAAAACTAGCAAGAATCCATGGAGGGATTGAGAGATAGCAAGCTCGAAGAAGGTCAACAGTTGGGGAAGAACACGAGCTCAAAGGGATAAGGCTCAATGGGGAAGAAGTCCCCCTTTTATAGGAGGGAAAAAAACCAACTGTTATCCCCATTCTCAGCCCGCAGCGGGCGGTACTACCACTCCAGGGAGCGGTACTACCGCTGGCCGCAATGGTACTGCCGCTCGGCCCAGCGATACAACCGCCGGGACCTCGCACAACGCCTAAGGGAGAAGGAACAAAGAGGAGGGCCGTTGAGTGGCACTAGTAGCGGTAGTAGGTGTGGTACTACCGCTTACAAGTGGTACTACCGCTCCTACTGCCGCTGCTACTGCCGCTGAACCCGACACGAGACACGCAGGTCTCGAGTCAAGGCGGTACTAGCGCGGAACCGGAGCCGTACTACCGCCTGTGGCCGTGGGCGGTACTACCGTTGTTTAACAACGGTACTACCGCTTGTGGCCTTCAGCGGTACTGCCGCTTCGGGGCCGCGGTACTACCGCTGGCGCCTCCCTTATGCCACTTGCACGAAAACAAGCATACTCCAAGGAAAACCAGAACTGCCACAACTTCTGCAAATGAGCTCCGAATTGAGCAAACTCAAGCTTGTTGGATAGAAGACGACGAGTAGTATCAAAACAACGACTCGTTATAGTAAGAAGAGGCAAGGGAGGTATGCCTAACATATAGAGGAGTGAACCCTCCAACAGAGAAGAACCGGCATAACCTCTAACATCGAAAACATCATAGAAGATGCATGTGAACTCCGTTTTCGATGAACTCGAGCTTGTCATGAAGATGACCAAGCTCTAAAACTCACAAAGAGAAACACCAAACAAGAACCAAGAAAGATGATGCAAGGATGCAATGGTTTGAGCTCTTTACGAACGATACGATCTAGCTACTCATTGAGATCCCCCCTTGATAGTACGGCAACTGATCCTATAACCCGGTCTCTCAACTACCACCATGAGACTGGTAAAACATAGACCTATCAAGGGAAAACCTTTGCCTTGCGCATAATCCACTTGAGCTAGATGATGACGATCTTGTCCTCCTCAAGATGGACCACCTTTCTTGATTGCGTTGGGTCGATGAAGACCAGTTGATTGCTCCCCCATAAACCACTATGGGTGAGCCACTCTTCCGCACATCTTCACAAGTCCATTGTCACCACAATGGACAGCAAGCTTCAAGCACTTGATCTCTTCGTTATGCTCCACTTGAACTTGCACATGGCAATCTTGATGACGATCACCACTTGATGTCATCCTCTCCATGGGTTGTATGATATCTTCCTCTTGACGCAAGCCCATGGACACATACCTAACCCCACATAGAACTCTCACATAGACCATGGGTAAGTACACAAAGCGTAATGGACAATGCTTACCATACCATGGGATCACTTGATCCCTCTCGGTACATCTTCTACGCTTTGTGTGTTGATCAACTTGAATCACTCTCTGTACTTAGTCATTATCAACCTTGAATCTTTCCAACTCTCTTCATTTGGAAGATGTCTTGAAGGTAAACATGAATGGTCACACAATCTTCGTCTTCAAGACATGCTTGCAATAAGCTCAACACTCACATGACCAATCTTTGGATAATTCCTTAATAGCACCTTGGTCAACTCATAAACTCCTTGAAACCAACACATGGACTTCAAGAAATGCCTATGGACAAATCCTTCTAATATAACTCAATGCAACCATCAGTCCATAGAGAATGTCATCAATTACCAAAACCACACATGGGGGCACCACATGTTCTTTCACCATGGATTAAAGGACTAGCCTATGAGTCTCAACTCCAGGGCTGACTACACTTCAGGGCCTGTTTGGGACTGCTCCGCTTCACCAAAATCAGTTTCGCTCCACTAAATTCACTTTGGAGCAGTTTCATCCAGAAGTTGTAGCACTACCAAAGAGAATGTTTGGCTTCCATCTAGCTCCAGCTTCAAGAATGAGAAATTTGGTGGAAAGGATCTATTTGATTGGTTGAGGGGGAGAAACGAAGGGGTATCCACTTACTAGTGGCAGTGGTGGGTAATTTCCACCCAACTCCGCCTTCTAGAGTTCTTTGGAGCACCCCCTAAAGAGCTTCATAAAAAACTGGGAACTGTACCCCAGATTCTAGTTTTTTTGCGGAGCGGCATATCATGGAGCTACCCCGTTTGGCTTGTGTTTTCTGGAACAAAGTGGAATTTTAAGGAGCAGAGCAGTCCCAAACAGGCTCTCAGTGTCGGCTATCTATGAGTTGCAACTTCAGTGTCGACTAGTGTCGATTAGTCATGATTAGTCTACGAGTCTCAACCTCGGAATGACTTGTCGACTCGTAAACCTTGGCTGACACATTATGTTGAAAATAAATCCGATATTGGTTACATGCTGAAAATTGCTTTGTCCAATTGGTGGACAGGCAATTTGGCGTGCCGTGTGGGAATGGTTCAGTATTTTGTGCGTATGACGTGAGCCTGAGTGGGACTTGGACGCATCCTAAAACTTGGTAGTTCTGTAGTAGAATTTTGTGATCCCTAAATCTGCTATCTTGTAATAGTTTCTACATCCAACCATTTTTACAAAATTTACGCGTCTTGTCCACTGCTTGGCATTAAATATCACCATTTTAACATCATCTTATACTGTTAAGAGCCAGATGCAAATATTCCACACAATCCAATGCCATAGTTGCCAGAGGCAAATATTGAATGCTATAGTTACTATAAATGCTGGTCATCTATGGGTGAGTTGGTTTAAGCAATAGTTCAGTTATCCCATTGAGTGTGGCACAATCATTTCACTGCAACACATTATACACATAGTACAATTATACATAGATTACTAAAGTTATTAGTAATGTTCTAACACTGCAAATAACAGTTTTGACCTGTCACTGCATTTGTGGTCTGGTTTCAAATGCGAAACCAGTCCTTAAACTGTACATCCAGTCCCTTTTGTGCCTATATTCCGCACATCACCCCTATAATTTTTTCTGACCAGAGAATCCATCCCAATTATTAATAATGACGCGACACTGCAAATAACAGTTTTCACCTGTCATTGTGATTGCGATCTGGTTTCAAATAGTATGATATTAGTCCTTAAATATACATCCGTGAAATTTTATTAGTAGCCCCCTCATGCATATATGCTGCATATCATTCTTCTAAATTCTTCTTGCTGCAGAATCTTTCACAACTTGCATCCATCAATTATGATCTGCTGACGAAAGGATTGAAGGACGAGCCTCCGATGAAACCTGAAACATAGCCGTGTTTATACTGAGGTTTGATTTATTTGAAGTAACCAAAAAGTTTACAAGGCGCTCGGGTGGTGTGGATCTTGTACATGTAAGTGCACCAGTTTTATGTGCAGTTAATCATCGCATATGCGATGCTGTTCCATCTAATTGCTACTATCAATTTTGCAGATGAAAGTGAGCCATGGACGTCCAGCGGAGTGCAGTTTTGCGGTGGAAACAATTGTGGTGTCATCGTCGGTGAAACATCCTTGACCATAAGTTGGCATGAGTCACCTAGGAGCTCTGTTTTTTCTTTCTTTTTTCTTTTTTTGCTCCCATCATCGGCCTTGGGTGCCCAAGATTGGTCAAGGTTTACTGTATTCAGAATACAACCCCTGAAAGTGAAGATGGTCTCAGAATTGTCGTAATTGTGGCAGGTCATTGGGGATGGAGTAGGTTTACCTGTACTCAGAACTGTTGCCGTAACATTCACTGGGTATAAATCTGGTCAATGCCAATGCTCCAAATTTCTTGCTGGCAGTATCAGTTTCTTTAAATTGCCTGGTGCATCTAGAGTATATTTTTACCTAACTAATTAGCTCGAGATCCGTTGACTTAAATGTGAAAGATTAAAATTAAGGCTTTATTATTTGGTAAAACGAAGCATATAATTCTCTTATATTGGCATGATGAAATTTGTGTATAATCTGGCTTGATTTCATAGAATAGTACAAGTTTTTGTAACAGAACCATGCCCCGAAATCACTCTGCCCCAAAATATATATTGCGTATTAGTTTTTTATAAAGTCAAACTTTGTAAGATGGCTAATGCACCACCTAATAAGATTCCTAAAGCACCAGCAGAGTAGAAAAAAAGTATCGAACATCTAGAGTACCAAATCAACACTAGATTCATCACGAGATATATTTGGTTATAGATAATTTTTTCTTAAACTGAGTCAAAGTCAGTGAAGCTCAACTCGAGAGGAATATATATACGCAGGGCATTAACTATCACGAAATGAATCGGTCAACAAGTGTGTATAACTTTTGAGTGCATTGACCATCACAAAATGAATCGGTCGAGAGTGTATTACTTTTGAATAATCACGATGCAGTACTAAAATGCAGCAACCAGTCCAATCACCTTTAGAAACAATATATCCTGCTCTTTCTATGGCCACATTCAGTCAAATACATCAGACAGACAGGTTCCATCAAAAACCGTTAGATAGAAAGGAGCATTAACATATCCCAGGTAACATTGAAGATTAGAATACACGCCAAAAAGCTGGAACATCAATGGTCAACCCATGGCAGGCGAAATTTCGGTGAACATCGATTGTCAACCAATGGCAGGAGCAGATTCTTCCACCCATACCCATACCCTGATAGTAGAAAACTTTTCTCTTAGGTATTCTCGTTGAATGCGTGGCCGCACTCCGGGCACTCGTAGAAGATAGTCTGCCCCTCATCCGCCGACCGAAGCTGCAATTGCACGTCAAGAAGGTCGGCAGGATTCAGAACCAGAAAGAGAAAATCATAGCTAAAGCTGAAGGTCAGCAAATAACCTGCTTGGTGTAATATTCGAGTTCATGATGGTTGCATTCTGGACAGGCTCGCTCTGTCTAAAGGCAGAAGAGAACAGCGTATATGTGAATCGCTCAAGGTATCTATCCATCCATCCAGAAAGTACTCCCTCCGTCCGGAATTACTTGTCATCAAAATGGATGAAAATGGATGTATCTAGAACTAAAATATATCTACATACATCCATTTCAATGACAAGTATTTCCGGACGGAGGGAGTAATAACCAGGGGGGAAAGGCAAACAATTTAGCTTACCAGGGATCTTTGCACGACTATGTCCATATTCGGCGCCGATTCAAGAACCACAAACGGTTTTATCTTTAGCTCTCTTCTAATATCCTGTCAACAACATATGTAATTCAAAATCAAGCCCGTGTTCCGGAAATCGAAACTTGTATTGCCTAGTAAAGGAATCTGCCCATGCCAAGCTAGCAGGGTCTAGAATCAACAGGTATCTTATGCTAGCTAGACCACAAGATCAAAATTGTCAAAGTATTAACAGTTCTAGGGTAGCATACACGTGCCGAGCTAGAAAATCATCAATTCTTAAAGCATGCAATTTGTCCCGTTGATTTATGAAGCTAATTGATGCATTCTTACAAAAGATTGAGCAATTTTCTCTGAAAAAAAAAGCCCAGGTCCAGCAGTAGCTTGGCAGGACCAGTGTATTCCTTCAAGAAACACGACACTGCAATCTAATTAGCCAAAGTATATAAGCCATTCTTGCACACCTAGTTCTTCGCCTGGAACAATTCGTTGATTTTGACAGAGAGAGAGAGAGAGAGGCGTACCTCCGCGGTGACCGCGTAGCGAGTTTCTTTCCCTTCGATCTCTGCAGAAAACAAGGCATTAGCCACGGGATTGCCGGACACAAGGATGGTTGGGGTCAAGAACTCCGTGATTCGGGATCCGCAGAGACAGAGGGAGACCTTTGGCCTTGCGCTTGAAGCCGCAGAGAGGGCAGGAGGCGTAGCGGTGGGAGTTGAAGTCGAGGAGGGTGCCGCACACGCCGCAGAACAGGAAGTCGCGCGCCTGCCAGAAAGCCATCGCCGCCGCCGGCTACACCGCGCCGCCGTGTGGGAGAGACAGAGAGAGAGCGCCTTTTCCTTCCTCTTCTTCCGACCTCTGTCTGCGGCGATGGTCAGCAGGGGAACGGCCGGCTGCGCGCTTAGGGTTTCGGCGTGGATTCGCAGCCCGGCCCATTAGGATGGATGTGGACCGGTCTCTGCGGGCCCTAGGGAAAACTCTAACGCGCAGCCCAAGAGACCAGAGGCTGGGTATCTTTTATTTTTTTTCTTGAAATTGAAAGGAGGCTGGGTTTTTTTTTTTGGAGAAAAGGCTGGGTATCTTTTTAGTCCCACACAGCTATACGAGAAGAATTTCAACGACTTTAAAATAGCACTTCAACCGTTGCTCATCGCCGGGCTTGATGGCGCTTGCCTATGACCGTAGATGAGCGGGGCAAACGGGAACTTTGCAAGCCTCACATGGTGCACCGTGTGAGCGCAGCATTTCCCTAATAACTGGATTTAAGCAAGCGGACTGGTACATCCGTGTACCGCTCCCGCAGCTTGTCTGGTACTTTCTTTTTCCCCCTAAAAAAATGTTTATTTTGAAGATCATCAACATCATGCACAATTAATATCGCGGATGGCACCAAGGGCCCTTGTCTGATGAATTTTTATTGTGTCTTAGCAACCATTATTAATTTATATAATATGCATCTTTGAAATATGGTGCACCGTGTGAGCGCAGCATTTCCCTAATAACTGGATTTAAGCAAGCGGACTGGTACATCCGTGTACCGCTCCCCCAGCGGTTTGTTCAGCGGATCAAACCAAGGGCTGTAGTATGATGTTCTTTTTACTATACCTTAGCATTCTTTTTGATATATATTGCTTAATTCTTTGACATTCTGAGTTGCTTGTCTAATACTTTCATCTTTTATTTCTTGGACTCTGATATTCACCACACGTGTGACGACAATGGACACCCGACCACACGACTCGTCTGGTCATACCCAGGAGCCAGCCTACACGACACTGTGTGGGCAAACATTAAAAATGCCCACACATGTGGCAGGAGGACCAGCGTACCGAACAACATCGTTCCATGGGAGAACCCCCTCGCTCGAACGCATTGTACATCTCCCCCCACAGGCCTTCTCCCTGTAAAAAAAAGCCTGGATTTTATTTTTCTTTCACAAATAAAGCCCAACTATGTTGTGCTAGAAAAAATGTCATCATATTTAAAAAGCAGAAAAAGTGCCATCATAAAAAAAATGCCCATGGCAGATTCGTGGTAAAAATAAATTAACCATGGCAGATTCATAGTAAAAAAATGTCATGGTAAATTCATAGTACATATGTCATGACAATCAAAGGATGAATTTGCCATGAAAAACTTTAAGAAATGAATTTGCCATGTATGTGAAAATACATTTGCCGTTGAAAACATAGTAAAGTTTGCAATGGCAAAATAAGTAAGAAAATGCTACTGTCATTGAAAGTAAAAATTGTCATGGCAAAGAAAAAGTATTTTTGGACATGGAAAAAATGTGGAGTAAAACATTTGCCAAGGAAGAAAAAAAAATAAATTTACCATTCTACAAAAGTAGCGATGTATTTGATAGTAAAATTTGATGTGGAGAATATTGTAGAAATTGCCATGGCAAAATAAAGTAAAATTTGTCACCTAACTTGAGGTAAATTTCCATGAAAAAAAGAAGAAATTGGCCATGGCAAAAGTAGAAATTTGATGTAAAATTTGCCATTAAAAAAATAGAAATCTGAGGTGAAATTTTCCATCTCATTTTAAAAAAACCCATGGCAAAAAACGTATAAATTTGCCATGCAAAAATGTGGAGTAAAAACATTTGCCATGGAAAATGAAGTAAATTTGCCATGCTATAAAACTAAAAATTGCCATGTATTTACTTTATTTGCAATCCCAAATGTTGGTTGTACTTCAGTCTATGGCAATTGATTTATTTTTCCTGGTCTTATTTTGAGCCATCTGCCATCATGTATAGGCTGCGTATGTGCTTTGGGAAACGGGATTGGATTTTGGGGTACCGTTGCTTCCAATATTACAAATCAGTTGTGATCTTCTTGCTGACAAAGGGGAGGAAGAGAAGGAAGAAGACAAAGCAACGAGTATGGTCTCCGGGTCAAAACCACGGTCCTTAGTGCAGTCGTTGCACACACCACGGTGATGCCGCTTGGCACGACAGAGGCCGTTTCGTCCATTGCCTCAGCTGGGCTTGGGTATGTCGGGCGAGCGTGGGAGAGTAGATGGTAGGGGCATGCAACTGACCTTCTATGCACTAATGGTGGGCTCGGCGAACGACTATGGCATGTAGGTTCAAGGATGGAGAGATGCTCTCGTAACAGGAAGCATGCATGTTGTGGTACTGCTGATTGTGCTCTGCTCAGAAGGATGCTGAGGGGTTGCCACGTGGGAGAGGAAGCGGGTTGTGCTCTGCCTTCCGGCTTGGAGAAGATTCATCTCTCTCTCTCTCTCTCTCTCTCTCTCTCTCTCTCTCTCTCATTCTTCCCTGCTAATGCATATCTCTTTGCGTGTGTGCGTGCTAATTCCCTCCTCTTTGTAGGCATAGTTCAAAACATGAATAGAAGGAAAAGCTGGAATATGTATGTGTGTTAATGCCCGCCTCTTTATATGCATAGATCAAAATATGAATAGAAGGAAAAGTTGGAATATGTATGAGCAGGAGCAACCTCTTACTCTCTCTCTCTCTCTCTCTCTCTCTCTCTCTCTCTCTCTCTCTCTCTCTCTCTCTCTCTCTCTCTCTCTCAGATCTATACTTGCCTGCGTAGCTAATGTTAACCTGTAATGATTAATCATCCATTTGATTGAGAAAGAATTCATGTGGTCTTGGGGCGCTCTCGGGTCTGGAAGAAAGAGATTTGGTGCCTCCTTTTTTTGTTGCAAATATTAGTAGCTTTGTTGTGTTTGTTCTCTAAAAGGTAGGCAAGGAGTTTGCAACATGCAATATTTAGTTGTTGTTTCTTGTCTTATGCTCACAACAAATTTTGAATTTTAGTGTTAATGGTAGTCTTAGTCTTTGTATAGTACCTAGCGGAAACATGTCACAAATTCAAAATATACATACCTTGTTGCTTGTTGTAGCGAACTCATGACATCCATTTCATTTATCTAAAGTAGAGCCAAACATTTCCTCTTCAGACAAAATTAGTTCTTAGATATAGGATTTTGTTTTCACATTCTACTGGTTAATAGAAAATGCAGTGCTTCTCAGACCATCATTTACATGCATAATTACTCTATCATGGAATATACTAATTGTATTGTATACCTTTATGTAATTCTGAACTGTCACCGTTAGGTACTTGAGAATTGACAACCTAGGAAATTTTGGCTCTCTCCATCATGCATGAGGTATGTGTGATATTGAGGTTAGGTTCTTGATGCTACTGATTCACTGGTGTATTACACTATATTTGATGACCTACTAATCTTTTGTTTGAATTCATGCTCGTATAAATCCTTCTTGAGGTTGCCGAAGTCAGACACCCGTAGTTGTGGCGACAATGTACCAAGCGCTCGACGGGTAATAAACACCCAGGGAATAATGTTCCTATATAGGATTAGGAATCTGCTTGTGTCAATGAAATTAGTGTGCATGCTCGTAGGGATATGTTCTCCTATCTTGAGAAATGAAATGAGTGATTACATCAAATGGATGGATGTTTGGACATCTTGTTATGCAGATGTCATGTGTGAAACTCCTTTCAGTTGTATTGTCTTGACCCTTTAAGGAAAAAGGTGTTTAGGACCCTTTAAGGAAAAAGGTGTTTAGGACGGCACAACCGTTTTTTACCATGACTATTGCGGTATCAAGTATCAATGTGAGGCACTTATGTGTAATTAGTCAAAAAGAGCTATAACAAGCTGAAGGCGCCAATTATCTCCAGTGGTTCACTACCATATATTGATGAGTTAGTCCGTGACAATGTCATGAACAGTAAAACATTAAAAAACATTTTTTACAGCAAACATTGCTTAGTCCTTCGCCTGTGTGCAATTTTTCATGATGACATCTCTATTTTTCGTGATGAAATCACATTCGTGGAGGTGACAAAATTAGTGCTTCAATATGCTTTCAAACTTTGAGACTTGGAGCATTGACTTTTTTTGCCCGGACCACTAAGAATGTGATTCCATCATGAAAATTCGCACACAGGTGAAACACTGTCAATGTTCACTAAAAAACAAAAAATCAATTTTAGTTTATCAAACTTTTGTGTTCATCTGGGTGCACATTGGGTGCAAGTAGAAACCCCGTGTACGTTTACCGTGTCATGATTGAAAATTGCACAGAAATCTTATTAACACAAGCATGTTGTGAAATATACCACAACTGCACCATCAGGTTTGAATTTTGATATGTGTGTGAGTGGGGTGTAAGAGGAATTGTGAGTTGAATGTATCATGCACCACCGCCGGAGGTGGAAAGTTTGGATAGAGGGTGGAGAGACGAAAATAGTGGATGAAATAAGAAAAAGAAAAGAAGATGAAAAGTTATTTAATGGTACAAGAATTGTCGATAACACCGCCTATTTGCATGAGTATCCTATAAAGGTTTATATTAAACTACCAAAATATGTGTGCTCGTGTAGCAACACATCGACAGTTAACTTGGTATGGATCCAGGGGAAGACACCATCCAGCTAATGTCTTGCGGGGCAAGGAGCCACGGACGTGGTTGCACAAGACACCAATTTACCTGCAGGTAACCCTCGGCACCGGAAATTGACCTGGGATGGCCAGATCGACGACACGGCTTATCTGAGGTAGAAATCATGTTGTATGAAGCCCATGGCACTAGAAATCGCCCTAGGATGGCCATATTGATGTCGTGGCTCACCTGCGGATGGTTCTGGCTACTCACCGTGACATATATGTGCTCAATGTTGCTCATCGGATCTAACCAAAATAGATAACTAGGGAGGGGATGGGCGACATCGCGGTGGAGGGAAGGGGACGCTGAGCGTGGATGGAAGGCGGCAGAGACATGCCATAGTGGGGAGACATGGTGGCAGCAACACTGTGACGGAGAGAACGGGTGAGAGGGGTGCTTGCGGTGAGAGAACTGGTTGTGACGGAAGAAAGTGAGATGGGTGGTTGCGGTGAGGATAAGGCTGGGTAGGCGAAAGAAAAACAATTTGGTTATGAGTTGAGGAAGAAGTTTTATTATACTTTCTCAAATATTATGCGAATGACAACATTTCTCATATTGTGCGAGAATATCTAAGCGCATAAATAGATCTTAATTCGCAATAAATTATTTGTTGGATCATCGGTCTTTATATATACATTGTCAAATTACTTTTTTTTATCACTTACTCTATCCGTCCCATAATATTAGTGTCAAAAACGCTTTTATATTATAGGACGAAGGGAGTACATTGCAAGTGAAGTGGATTTCAATTATTACTAGCTATAGAAATTTAACATGCACTATATTTATATATAACTCAAGTAAAATATTTCAAAAGCCCGTGGCAGTGCATAGACATTCTACTAATTTTCATTGTGTCTTCCTTTGTCTGATGTATTTTTATTGTGTCTTAGCATTATTCATTTATATGTATCTTTGAAATCTTTGGCATCCCTAGCGGTTTGTACAGCAGAGCAAACCCAAGGGTTGTAGTATGGCGTTCTTCTTACTATATCTTGGCATTCTATTTTAATATGTATTGCTTAATTCTTTGATATTCCAAGCTGCGTGTCTAATACATTTCTTCTTTTAATTCTTGGACTCTGATATTCACCATATGTGTGGCGACAATGAAGATCCGACCACACGACTTGTCCGGTCATTCCCAGGAGCCAGCCGACACGATCTTGTGTGGGCGAACATTAAAAATGCCCACACAGGTGACAGGAGGACCAACGTACCGAACGAGTCGTTACGAACGACATCGTTCGATGGGAGAACCCCATGGCTCGTACGCACAGTCCATCACCCCCCACAGGCCTTCTTCCTGTAAAAACAAAGCCCATAATTTATTTTCTTCCACAAATAAAGCCCTGTTGTGTTGTGCTAGGAGAAAATGCCATCATCTTTAAAAAGAAGAAAAGATGCCATCATAATTTTTTTTTGAAAATGCCCGTGGTAGATTCGTAGTAAAAATAAATTAACCATGACAGATTCATAGTTAAAAAATGTCATGGCAGATTCATAGTACATTTGTCATGACAATCAAAGGATGAATTTGCCATGGAAAACTTTAAGAAATGAATTTGCCATGTATGTGAAAATACATTTGCCGTTGCGAACGTAGTAAAGTTTGCAATGGCAAAATAAGTAAAAAAATGCTACGCCATTGAAAGTAAAAAAATTCATGGCAAAGAAAAAGAATTTTTGGCCATGGAAAAAATGTGGAGTAAACATTTGCCAAGGAAAAAAAAGGTAAATTTGCCATGCTACAAAAGTAGCCATGTATTTGAAAAGTAAAATTTGTTTTGGAGAATATTGTAGAATTTTCCATTGCAAAATAAAGTAAAATTTTCACCTAATTTGAGGTAAAATTGCCATGAAAAAAAGAAGAAATTTGCCATGGCAAAAGTAGAAATTTGATGTAAAATTTTCCATGAAAAAAAGTAGAAATTTGAGGTAAAATTTTCCATCTCATTTAGAAAAATCCATGGCAAAAAAGTATAAATTTTCCATGCAACAATGTGGAGTAAAAACATTTGCCATGGAAAATGAAGTAAATTTGTCACGCTACAAAACAAAAAATTGCCATGTATTTGAAAGTTAAATATGCCATGTAGGTGCAAAATCACGAGGTCATTCCCTACAAAAATGCCATGGGATGCATTCCAAAACATGGCAACTACTACATAATTTTGCCATCGCAATTGCTCTAGAAATTTGCCATGAAAAAAATGTGGTGTGAAACATTTCCCATGGAAAATAAAGTAAATTTGCCATGCTACAAAACTAAAAATATCCATGTATTTGAAAGTTAAATTTGCCGTGTAGGTGCAAAATCATGAGGGCATTCCCTAAAAAAACGTCATGGGATGCATTCCAAAACATGGCAACTACTATAGAATTTTGCCGTGGCAATTGCTCTAGATATTTGCCATGAAAAAAAACTCATATCAATTATGTCCATGCCAACTACTCATATCAAAAAACTGCCATGACACCTACTACAAAAAATTGCCATGGCAATTTCTCAAGATTTTTGCCATGGAAATTACTCCAGAATTTTGCCATGGCAACTACTCATCAACACTTTCTAGAACTCAAATTATGGCCAATACAAAAACATGTCTAAAATTGCCATGAACTATCGAACATTGTCATGACATCTTTCCCATGAATTAGAATTCATCTATAGGAAGTTTTTCTGCCGTAGCACCTATGCATACGTCATTTGAACTTGATGGGGAAAATAGTTCGTCATGTTCTCTTCCATGGCATGCCTCAGCCCCCAGGGCGCGTCTGCTGAGCTCGTGAATCTCCCATAAGTCTTCTGGCCTCCTTGCAAACCATCTAGAGTCCCTTCTGGTCTAGAAAAAATCATTGTAAAATTTTCTCGTGTTTGGACTTTGTTTGGTATTGATCTTCTAAAAGTAAAAAGCAAGCAAAAAAAGGAACTAGAACTAGGCACTGGGTTAATAGGGTAGTCCCAAATATGATATAAAATATAATACAAATGCATCTTAAATATCCAAGATTGATAATATAATAGCATGAAACAATCAAAAATTATAGATACATTGGAGATGTATCAGCATCCTCATGCTTAATTTATGTTTGTCCTCGATTAGGTAAATAAAATAGAATCTTTGATATGAAATGCTACCTAACATGTGTATCATGAAATCTCTTTTACAGTATGAATATTGAGGTACGAGTGATTCAAGCAATGGTCTATAATTTGATATAAAGACATCAATACTTAGGCATACTAACAAACAATCATGCCTTTCAAAATAAAAATACTAAAGAACGTTATCCCTACACAATTATATAACCCGTCATGTTTAGTCTTTGTAGCACAAAAATATCATTCATGAACTACCCCAATGACAAGCCAAGAAATTGGATCATACTTTTTGACGTGCTCTAACTTTTTCAAACCCACGCAATACATGAGCATCAGCCATGTATATAGCACTATGGTTGGAATAGAATGTGGTGGATCAATAAGAGGAAGTCAAAAAAACAAGAAAGTCTCGCATCGATGCAACTAATCAACGGGCTATGAAGATACCCATCAATTGATATCAATGCGAGGAGTAGGGATTGCCATGCAACAGATTCTAAGATCTATAAGTGTATGAAAGCTCAACAGAAACTAAGTGGATGTGCATCAAATTTGCTTGCTCATGAAGACCTCGGACATTTGAGGAAGCCTGTCATCGGAATATACAAGCCAAGTTCTATATGCTTAAATTCTCACTAGTATATGGAAGTGACAACTCAGGAGACTCTCTATATGAATAACATGGTGCTACTTTGAAGCACATGTGTGGAAAAGGATAGTAACATTGCCCCTTCCTTCTTTTCTCTCATTTATTTTTCTTTTTCTTTTTTCTCTCCCTCTTTTTCTTCTTCTTTTTCGTCCGATTCCTCATCCCGACTTGTGGGGGAATCATAGTCTCCAACATCCTCTCCTCACTAGGACAATGCTCTAGTAATGATGACCATCACACTTTTATTTACTTACAACTCGTTATTACACTCGATAACTAGAACAATACGACTCTATGTGAATGCCTCTGGTAGTGTACAAGGATGTGCAATGATCTAGCATAACATGTATGAAAATGATGAATGGTGGCTGAGCCACAAATACTATGCCAGTTATATGATCATGCAAAGCAATAAACACAAGTCAATTTTACTCCCTTGAAGAAAGTGGGTTGTTCGCATACCCCCTCACCTTTCTTTTGGTTCACTTAACCCCCTAATCCAACCAATACCGTTCAAAAATCGTTGTCGGTGGGTTTCTCACGAAGTGGACTGGGTCAAAGCAGTTTGTTGACCAGTGAGTCAGGTGAGGATAAGATGGGGCCAATGTGGATTTCTCCGGCGCCGCTGTAGAGAATGAGA
The DNA here is from genome assembly GCF_018294505.1 of Triticum aestivum. Lineage (NCBI taxonomy): Eukaryota > Viridiplantae > Streptophyta > Magnoliopsida > Poales > Poaceae > Triticum > Triticum aestivum. The sequence continues at coordinate 36,343,871 of NC_057804.1, read as the reverse complement.
GAATAAAGGGGAAGATGGTGTCTTGGTTTGCCACTGTTGCTCCTCCCATGACCCACCGCCGCCATTGTTGCCTCTGTGACCCACCACCGCCGCTACTGCCTCTGAAACTCTATCTCCTCTTTCTCTCTCCACCGGCGCCGCTCTCGTGCACGCAACAAAGAGGAACCACCATGATTCATCCCGTGCCCGCGCCACCACAGAATGGTCTTCATCGCTCGTCGTGCCCCAAAAAGCTCAAATGCCGACTGAATCGATGTATTCATGTATAGCGCCCAGAATCGACTGAATCGAGCTCATCTTCCTCAATTCTGATCATCTGTCACCGCCGTCGATCTATTGCATGCTCCCATTTTTTGTGTCGTCGCCGCCAGGAACAGGAGGCGCGCCAAACCTGATCCGACGCAAACTCCCGGTCATGCCGGCCCTGGCCGCCGCCATCGGTGAAGCGCCATTGCCCCTGCATCCAGTTCCGCTGCTCCTTCCTCCTTTTCCCACGGGAAGACGACTCCACGCCGCCCACACGTGGCTGGGCCCGCCTGCTCTCACCCACCACCGGAGCGCGTCCCTGCTTCGTTGGCCCGCCGACTCTGCCACCCAGTCATCGCCTGCTCATCAGCGTCGTGCCCCGCTAGCCTGCCGGCCCTTGCCACCGCCTCCACGCCCATGGTCGACCGCCTATGTTCGATGGGAGGCCATGACCGCAGGCCCGGCCTCCTCTGTGCACGGCTACGTCTAAGCACCACTTTGTCGTTGCACTGCCGCTCAATCCCTCCATGCCAGGGACCTGCCATGCCCAGCGTTGATCCGCCACCGGACACTTCATCGCTTCTGCTCCCCTAGGAGCTCGCCGCCGGCTACCACCAAGCCTCGTGCAGGGACCCCCCCCTTGTCGTCCAGCCACCGTACCATCAGCATCCACCTCCATTCCGCGCGCGTAGCTGGTTCTCCAGTCAGCCATGCCACCACAGCCACCTACGGTGCTGCCAAGAGCATCGATGGGTCACCTGACAAGAGGGTCCCACTGGTCAAATACCGCTTTGACCTTGTCCATGTCAGCAAACCACCTAGGCAAATCCACCTAAGATGATTTTTGACTGGTATGGGATAGTTGAGGGGTGAAGGAGCAGAACAAAACATCAGGGGGTTATGTGAACCACCAAGTTTTTTCAGGGTACTAAAATGGACTTTTTTCAAAGCAATATGACAATGAACATCTATGTCATAAGAATGAAATAGTGAAAGTTGCATGGGAATATATCTCGGAATGTCTATGGTAATGCCATAATAGGAAGGTATGGTGACTATTTTGAGGAAGATATAAGGAGGCTTATGTGTGACAGAGCATATCATATCACAGGGTTTGGATGCACTGGCGAAGTTTGCACCAACTCTCGAGGTGAGAAAGAGCAGTGCATGGTACCAAAGAGGCTAGAAAATTGCAAAAAGGTAAGAGCGCCTATAATTCATGGACTCACATTAGTCATAAATAAATCATATACTTTTTTTTTGAGCAAACACAGTAGGGTAAAAACCCTACTGTAACTCTATTTTTCATTAATAGAAAGGGGGGTTATGTACAAATGGAATACATCATATAGGGAAGCAGAAATGATTTAAATGTTTACAAATAATCCAACTAACTCTGCATTCCCTCCTTTAGACTAGGCTTGACTCTCTTGATGATGGTACCATAATGTTCTTCGAAACAAGTGATGGAGTAGCTCAAATTTCTTGCCTCATTGTCAAATATGATGTTGTTTCTATGCTTCCAAATGGTCCGACAACCAACAATTAAGCATTCTTTGAATGGTTGGCTCCGAGTCCTGTTTCTGGGCTCAATCAGCATGTCATTGCAGTTCAGATCTGTGTTCCATTCAGTTCCAAGTGAAAGCCAAAAATTCTGGCTAAAATCACATGAGAAAAAAGGTGTGTTAGATATTCTATGGGTTCATCATCACAAAGAACACACCCGGGTGTCTCAATATAATTTTTTTCCTGGATAGCAGATCTCTGGTGTTTAACCTATCCAAAAGCAATAACCAAAAGAAGAATTTCCGCTTAGGCAAGCACCAGATTTCCATATCCATTGGAATGGCTTAGGTGCTTTCTCAGGGCATCCCATCAGTTCAGAATATACTTTCTTTGCATTATATTGTCCTGATGCCCATTTGAACTTCCAGAGATCATGTGCGTTGTTGCTGATTATTCCATTAGGAAGATTCATGAGCATAGTGCTTTGCTGAACAGCCACAGAAGACATGGGAAGATGGAACATACTGTAGAAATCATTTTCAGCTTCCATGGAGGCACTCTGTAAAGTGATGTCTTTGTTTATGGCATAGGAAAACAAATGTGGGAAGTTATCTTTCAACAAATTATCATTCCATTTATCATACCACAGGGAAATGGTATCACCTTTGCCAGCCTTGCAAGTGGTAAGCTCCTTGAAATTTTCAAGAATTGAGCAGCAATCTCTCCACTAGAAGGAGCCCTGTCTAGTAGGATAATGTGGAACTTCACCATTGCCATAATATTTGTGCCAAATAAGTTGTACCCAGGGTATATCCATCTTATTGAAAAATTTATATAGGAATTTAGTCAACAAGGCTTTGTTGTGAACTCTAAAGTCCAAAACACCAAGGCCTCTAGCTGATGTTGGCAAGCATACCTGCTCCCATTTGACTAAGCATTTCCCATATTTGTTGATGTCTTTTCCTTACCATAGGAATGTTCTACCCGATTTCGCAAAGTGATCCAAAATGGCAAAAGTAACCCTGATGCAACACATAGCAAATATAGGTAGAGCAGTAATAATATCCTTGAGGTGAGTCAATCTACCAGAGTAAGACATCATGGTTGCAATTCCAGAGAGTCTTTTATCCAATCTAGATACCATTGGCATGAGATCATCTACTCTAGGCCTAGTGGAGTCCATAGGTAAGCCTAAATAGGTAAAAGGCATGATTTCTCTTTTGCAGCCCAGAATGCTAGCAAGCTGAGTGGCTCTATCATCAGATATGTTGATGGGGGCAAAGGAAGATTTGTGGTAATTCACTTTTAGTCCAGTGAAGTCAGAGAATATTTGCAGGATTTCCATAACATGTGAAATTTGATGTGGATCAACTGGCATAATTATTAGGGTGTCATCAACATACTGGATGATAGGATATGACATGGTAGGAGGTTGCTCAATAGGTGTACTGATATGACCATTGTGCCAAGCTTGATTGATCAGGATTTGTAGTAGTTCAGCAGCAATAACAAATAGAAGTGGGGATAGTGGATCACCCTGTCTGACTCCACATTTACATTTGATAGTTTTCCAGGAACACCATTCAAAATAACTAAAGCAGAGGCAGTATTTAGGATATTATTAATCCATCTAATCCATTTATCTCCAAATTCTAGGTATTTGAGCATATATAGGATGGCCCCATAATTGATATTATCAAATGCCTTTTCAAAATCCACCTTGAAAATGACAATTTCATTTTTGGATTTGTGACACATGTGGATGTACTCAAAAGACCATGCTAGACATTCTTGTATATTTCTGGTTTTGATGAAACCATATTGATTCTTACTAATTATAGGAATGATACACCTTTGAACTTTATTTGCAAGTAATTTAGTAAATATTTTGATGGGCATACTCACCAAAGATATAAGCCTGTGGTCATTTGGTGTTTCTGGGTTTTCTTTCTTTGGGATCAAGGCAATGTAGGCAGTGTTTATTGGAGTAATATCCACTCTTTCTGCCTGGAAATCATGAAAAAGCTTGTAAAAACTGTCCTTGATAACATGACAACATTTTTTCATGAAGATACCATTGAATCCATCAGGTCTAGGGGACTTGTCATTGGGCATTTTTTTAATGATATCATCTACTTCCTCCTTGGTGAAGGGTTGTTCAAGTTCCTCCTGGTTAACTGACCTAGTTAAGTAATCAATGTTGAAGTGCATATGAGATACACCAGAGGTACGTATTATGCCTTTAAAAGAGGTCCACAAAATAGAAGCTTTCTGATCATGATCATTTACAATCAAGTTATCAGAATTTAGAAGGAAAGAGATATAATTACTTCTGAAAACTTGGGTAGCAATAGCATGGAAGAATTTAGTATTCTCATCACCAAGCTGAGCCCATCTAATATTAGCTCTAATTCTCCAGTACTTTCTCTTGGCCTCAAGCAATTTGTTAGTGTGTTGGATCAAAATCTTCCTGATTTTTTCCTGGATGTGAAGATATATTTGATCTTCAGTGCCATCCAAAAGTTTAAGATACAATTTTCTATAGTTTTATTGAGTTGGGATAGTTTATTGCTCCATATTTTCAGCCCTTTCCTAAGAGATTTGAACCTGGCCACCAAGTTTTTGGCAGAGTCACCATAATAAATGTGATTGTTCCAATGGTTGGTGATAGTATCAATAAATCCTTCAAAATCCAACCAGAATTCCTCAAACCTGAACATGTGTCACTTAGGGATCATGCTGTCAATCTGGATATTAATGGGAACATGATCAGATGACAATTTAGCCATAGGTGTGGCACGAGTGTTGGGAAATTTGCTAGTCCAATCAGCATTGGTGAAAATCCAATCTAGCTTTTCAAGTAGAGTAAGATCTTGCATATTGCTCTAGGTAAATTGTCTACCTTTCAGAGGGATCTCAACCAGGTCAAGGTTTATTATGATGTTATTAAAGTGCATCATATCATTGTGGTCACCTCCTCCTCTATTCCTGTTCTCAGGGCCCCTGATATAATTGAAATCTCCTGTAATGAGCCAATATTGCATAGAGGATACATTAACATTCATCAGCCAGTTGGTGAACTCAGTTTTTTCCTCATTAGAATTTGGCCCATAAAAATTTGTTATGTAATAAACAGAGCAATCTAATTTTGAAGTGAGCTCAACTGTGATCTGGAAGTAAGCTTTGGACATCTCTCTGCCACTAAAGGGATTACCATTCCATATTGTGATCAAACCACCTGAGTTTCCAACCAAAGGCATGTAGACATATTGATTGAATCTTTTAGGACAGAAATTCCTAATGTAAGCCAAATCAAAAGATTCTCTTTTTGTTTCCTGGAAGGTCATGACACAGCAGGAGCTCTCATCAATTTTTCAGCCTAATATCATCCCATCTTTCTGTTGAGTTAATACCTCTGACATTCCAATTGAACATATTCGAGCTTCTACTCATATTCCTTATGGTGTGAGTGATTATTATTCATGACATGACTAGCATGGCATGAGGAATATACTCCATATATCATCAGCATTGGGGTATAATAGCAGGTATGAAGTAAGATACTGAAGAGGAGTAGATTGAAATGCAAGGATATCAACAAGCAGATATAGCAAACAACATCATAACTGACATAGCAAACATCACATGATAGTCTGACAGATGGTGCACATAGACACCAGTCTAGGTACTTATTACAAACCAAGTTTTAGGGGAGGTGCACACATGCACATATAATAAGAAACCAAAATGAAGCATGGTTGATGGATACTGAAATTGAAATAAACCATAAGCAGATAGCAGATAGGGGAGCTATCAAGGCCCCATAGTTGCTCCACCAATCTAGTCATCAAAGCTGCCATAGTTTAGAGCTGAGGATGACACTTAATGAGGTGCCATCTTGCAAGGGTCAGACCCAATAGCTTGGATTGTCTCAAGTGGAAAGACAGGTAGAGGGGTGGGGGGCATTTTTATCCAGCACAACTGCCTCAAATCTTGGCCCTAGGTTGACAGCAACTCCAACTTTCTTCCCTGCATTTCCTGCATTAACCTGGGCACTTTGCATCTGCACATTGGAGGTGCTCGCATTTTCCATAGGAGCTTTAGCAGCATGCTTGTCCTTGAAACCCATATTGATTTGTGCAATTCTGTTGCTTCTTCTACAGAAGGCCTCATCAACTATTACCTTCTTCTTTCTCTTGTTATTCCCAGTGGGTTTGCATACCTCAGCAAATGCCTCTTTAGTAATCTCAGTCAGACTGGCAGAACTAACAGGGGCAACTTGCTCTTGAATAGTCATGATTTGAAGATAGCATTCTTTGCTGCAGCCATTGGTGTCCTCAACATCAACAATGTTGCATTTAGCATTAAAAAATTTAGAGCCACCCAACTTTGGAATAACGTCATGGGCATTAGTCACTATATTACCAATGAGTCCCTATAAAGCAGAGATACTGTCAGACATGTTGTTATTCTTGACCCCATCATTACCAGAAGAGGGATTGTCCTCATAATCCATGGAGGCATTAGCTGGAACAAAGATTGGACTATTTGCATATCAGGGTGGCTCTGCTCTTCAACAACAGGCAGGGGGATGTAGTCCATCTGATCATCATTGATTTCATGATCAACCTCATCGCTGTTCACATGAGCAGCAGTATCCACTTGCATCTCATCATTAGAGTTGACAATAGGATCAGACTGGTTCACCTCATTTAGTTCATCAATTGCATTTCCAACAACAGAAGGGGCATGAATATCTTCATATGGAGCTCCTAGGTGCTCATTGTGAGGGTTGATAACTGTCAATGTCAAAACTGGCAGAACTCGGGTAGGGGGTCCCAAGCTGCGTGTCTTAGGATTGATGGTAACATGGACACAGGATTTTACCCAGCTTCGGGCTCTCTCGAAGAGATAATACCCTACATGCTGCTTTTGATTATATTCGATGTGTATGATTACAGAGTTGATCTACCTCAAGATCATATGTTGTGGTCTAAGCCCTATAGGTATGATGAGTAATGTCATGATGCTCTATCGACTAGCCTGGCCTCGGCTTATATAATGTACCAGAGGCCTAGGATAACAAGAGTCCTAGTCGAATACGCCGGTGGAGAGGAGTCCTTGTCTTGATCACCAAGTCTTGTGGAATCTTCCTCGTGTATACATTGTCTGTCCGAATTGGCCCATGAGTAAATGGCCATGGGGGTCCTCGACCCAATCCAACTGATCGGGAGACAACATGGTGAGTACCCCCTAGTCTAGGACACCGTCAGTAGCCCCCTGAACCGGTCTTCAAGTTGGGGACGCTCCTCGATTCTTCCGAACTGTACTTCATCTCAGTCGCCGGTCTTGAAAACTGGTTCAACAAATCATCTCATCTTTGATCTTGAGGATCACCGAAGTGAGTCCGAAGAGTTTACAGGTCGTGTATCCGAGGAGCCCCTTTAAGTTCCAGGCCTTTATTAATGCCTTGTTATTTTGTACGCCACAACTCGGGTTTGAAGTTGTTCCCGTGCGGCAGTGTTCTCTTGCATCCGAGCTCCAACACTAGACTGCATTCGAGATATCTTTTGCAGTCGAGCACCAACGCCGGACTATATACGAGCTCCAATGCCGGATTGTCTCCGAGCTCCAACGCCGGATTATATCCGAGGTGTCATAGATTACCTTGGCTTGAAAAAGTTTGAAGGAGGTTATCCGAGATTAACGCTGAAAAGTTCTCTATGGAATGAGCCATTCGAATCCGAGCTTTATGCCGGACCACTTCCGAGCTCCAACGATGGTCAGCATCCAAGGTGTCGTAAACTACCTCGGCCTTTTAAAAGATTGAACGAATTCAACCGAGCTTAATGTCGGAAATACCCTATACGGAGCCAGCCACTAGAGCCCGAGCTTTATGCGGGACTGCTTTCGAGGTGGTGCACCACCTCGACCGCAGGCTGACTTTTTGTGAATATTTTTGATTGGTGCAATCTATTCTCTTCCAAGATATATAGCCAGCATATGTATATCCAGTAGCCCTCAAGGTGTGTGTCGGTCTAAAACCCGAGATGCACCTGAAGGAAAACATAAAACTACTGATCTTAGTAGCCCGTGAGATTCAGGTCAATTTGCAAAATTGTCTTGAGGATCAACTCCTAGCTCGGCAGCATAAGTAGGAATAGATACACAATGTAATATATTAGAAATAATGATCGGCGGACAGGCCCTTGAGAAAGGGTTGTGAGAAGTCGCCGTGATATATTAGCTTGATGCCGGATAAGTCCCAGGTGGTACTTATTATTGTCTGAAGACGCGCTTGCCCATAGCTCGGTCAAGCCGAACACTGGTCACTATGAATTTTCTACATTGAATAGGCAATGCAGTAGCCCTCAAGCCACTGGTCAGGTGGCAATAGTAGATCAGGGAATCAATGTGCCCCTTTAATATTTATAAGTAATGAGCGCAAAGCCCACTAGCCCCCGAGCCTTAATGTGGGCATGGGTGGACGAATTAAGGATCGATATCCATTTGACAAAAAATTTGTTGTGTTTAACACAAACTTCTCGGAAAGAGAATAAATATCTCATAAAGGAGTTAGAGCTAATGAAAGCTGAGCTCGCCAAGGTCGGCCTTAAGGGGCTTAATAGATAGGAAACCAATGCCAATAAGGAACTATGAGAGCGTTATGTCAGCTACTCGGTTGTCTCAAACAGACTATGCCATTGACTCTTTAAAACATTGGTTGTGAAAAAATTGATTTTTGCTCACAATTTATGTGTAATGATTCTATGTACCCAAGTACTTTACATCATTAATGCTCGGATCCGCATTGTACAAAACTTTATTGACCGACCATCGGCTTCAACCCCCTCGGCCAGTAGCTAGGGAGCGTTTATCCTACTTTATAAAGCCTTTATAATGGCAAAAGATTTACAGAAAACAAGGCAATCCAACCATACGGGTTTATAAACAAAGGTACATGAAGAGATAGGTTATAAAACATCTTCTGGGAAAAATAGTTCCACTATAGGTTTCTTTTCCCAGGCTGTTATGTTGATCATGATCATGAAACCTCAACTCTGATCAATGTGGGAGGAAAATATTGAGGATTTAGTTTGGGGAAAGTTCACGAACTAGATGGTCTTAATGAACCGAAAATTTTCAGGTCCATCGTTGCCGACCAATTATATCCTTTAAGATGGCTAGCTTTCGGCTTCACCCAGTCTGAGGTACTAACCCGGATGACCCGGTAGTAACAATCATAGAGGTGCTCCCTTTACCACCTAGCCGAACAGTCGGGAACGTAGGGGTAAGCACAGGAGCTAGGCAACCCAGCTTGGCCAAAATCTTAAGTCAAATTGATACATATTTATGGCTTTATAACGATAATCATGGAAGGCAATGCTTGTATAATGAATACCAACACTGATGATATATGTTTAATTAACTTTGTTGCGACCGGTTATAATCTGAAAATGGCCCATCGTCGGCTTCTACCCCTTTGTAGATGCTACACAAGGTGTTTCCACAGTAACAAGACAACCCTTAGACGACTTCTCGGTGCCTGGAGGCGGTTGTGTTAGCAGAAACAAGGCAATCAGATATGCAGGCTTTATAACTTTCACTTAATCATAGGAGCTTAAAGTTGGGAGGCCAGCTACTAGCCCCTGGTTAGTGTTCGGCGACGGCCGAGGTCAAGCCGTAAACACTTCGACCAATGTTATGAATGGCCTGCCAGTTAACACAGTCATCGGATCGCTGACTAGTTTACGCTTATTGTGACAGTCAGTTTTCGGCTTTCTCCACTGAGGTGCTTAACCATGCGAGCTGGAAGCACAATCGCAGTGGTTCTCCCTTTGCACACCTAGCCGAACAGAGCAAAACGTAGGAGGCAAGCACAGGAGCCGGGCAACCCAACTATTGACCAAAGACACAAGTCGAAACCGATGCATATATAGCAATATCCGAGAATGTTTTGCAGAATCTCTAAAGGTGACCACGTTGCACTATGAGACTTATGCTGGAAACACACAAATAGTTTAAAAGTACCATAGGCTGGAAAAGCCAAAAACTTATGTAAAAGCTTGACGTCCGGACTAAACCGAGATTTTGGTGCCAATCCGGAAATTGGTCTTTTTTTTAAAAAAATTGTGCTTCTGTCGTGCTTTAACATGACATATCCGATCTCAAGAATTCAAGCGGGTCAGCCTACGGCTTCAAGCTCCTTATCCCAAAGGCGGAGTGCTTATCTGAGGCCAGTTTAGTGAACTAAACTCGAGCGGCTTTAGAGAGAAGCTAGGCTATCCGGCTATTGACCATGCACTCGAGTCGAAAAAGGAACGGTAGAAAAAGACTTTGCAACGACCAAGAAGAAAACACATTATTATAGAGCGACTCGTGTAAATTTTAAGAGCCCCCATTTATCATGGGTCAGGGGAGTTTCTTTTAACAAACGACGTATGTGAGCATGGTCGAACCGAACACAAGTTAAAAATTTAGAACTTTGAGCATGAAAGCGACTTAGCTGGTTAATGTGTTCAGCATTGATGACGCGATCCGAGCTTGATGCGGGACAAGGTTCCATCCCCCAAGCCGGTCCCGAGGTGGCGGAGCGAAGAGCTCGACACTCCGAAATGGTGACATAGCACAGCTAATGCAGGCCGGCAGGGTGACATCGAAGTCCCTAGCGTGGGTTAATGAAGTGTTGACGAAGCCCCCCGTCCAGCCGAGGTGACGTGGTATGTCAGTACGCCGAGATGACAACACTGCCCAACCCAAATCATTTACCTGTGCACAAAAAATAGTGCAAACCAAAGATAATAGTAATAATAATAAATGAATTTTTTTTGCATAATAAATAATTTATGCAAAGTGAATAATAAAAGAAATATGGTCTGTGTGCCGAACACTCGATGAGGTAGAGCTCTCTCGGCGATGCTGAAGTCCCCGAGGCAACCGAACACGTCGGTATGGCAACACGACCAACAAGGTGATCACGCAAGCCGATTCACGCCGATTGGGATGACGGCGTCGGCTTGCCGAAGAGACCACGTGACGCAGTCGAAGTCCATTACCTGCACATGTAAAATAGTGCAGGACAACAATAATAATATAAATATATAAAATCCTCGCATAATTAATTTATGCAAAATAATTTATTTAAAGATATGTGGCCTGACGCCGAAGTCAATGTTGATGTAGGGCGTCGGCGTGATGCGGTAAAGGCGTGTCAAAGCGTGAATTCACAGGTCGGTCCGAGTTTCGGATGCGGCGTTCGCCAAACTATGTACGAAAACTGACCGAACCACTACGCGACCGTCATTAATGTGGCCACCATTTGATAGACCTGTGTGTAGATGATGGAACAAACCAGAGTAATAATTCCTTGGAAAAAATAAACCGAAACAAGCAAAAATTGCTAGGATTAATAACACCTGGTTTATTTGTTGTAGCAGTTCAAAGAAACGTGACTCCCAAAATTGGGACTCGATCCGTATACACATTGCCTGATGGGAGGTGAAGTGACGGCATGACGATGCTGGTAAAGGTTGGCTCATCAAGGCAAATCCACCAGTCCAGCTAACGTGACGAAGCTGGTCGGCTGACGACGCTGAAGTCTCCAGAGTAGGTTGATGAAGGGATGGCAAAGCCCCCGGTCCAGACGAGGTGACGGAGCAGGTCGGCAAGGAGACGTTGCAGCTGCCATATCAGCCGAGGTGTGAAGTAGTTTGGCGTGATGGACATCGGCTCGAAGAAGCAACGGTGCGGCCATGCCGATGCAGGTCGTAACTCGTGATGTGGTCAATGCCGGTTTGACAAAGTGACCGTGCGGCGAAGCCGGTGTGCCCGCACCGTGTAATCCGTGGGGCGGCAATGTTGGTGATGATTTATCCTTCGCGGTGTCGAACTCTTGTTTGGCTTGCCGAGATGATGATCCTAAGAAGTTGAGCTCAGCTCAACAAAGCGACGACATGTCTAGCGCAGGTCGGCAGTCGTGAAGCAACGTTGTCGGGCTGGTTTGACACCGGCTCGATGGTGAAGATCATACTAGAAAAGACTTTAAAATTAGTGGGATGTGTTTGGGAACAAAACACAATACCCATACAAAACTTCCTTCAAAAAGGATGTCCAAAATCCCGTTCATAAAAAAGATGAACTCGGGTCAGTTTTGTTCTCGCACAGAAAACAGATCTGAAAAGTAATGCACTAATCGGAAGGTTCCCGGAGTTTGGACGGTCGGATCGAGCTAAAATTTTGAGGGGTGGTAGATATGGGAATTCCGCAGCCGATCGACGGTTGGTTCTTCCAAAGGACGTCTGAGCTAGATACCGGACACCATGCTCCAAACTCGTCCCGATTCCCGTCCAGATTCGACGGGGCTCCGGTATATCAGAGACCAGCGGAGATTGCTCCATCGGAACACGACAAAATTTTGCAGTGTTGTTGTAGACCTAATTCTGCACAATTCCACCAAAGGAATTGTCAAAGCGATGCTCGAGGAGGTGGTGGTAGCGGATACAAGTTTGTTGTTCAGAAAAATAGCAAGGTCGCCCGAGGGCAATGTTGAGTTTGAGCCCCCGAGCTCCATGGATGATTCCTCCATGATCTTGATAGAGATCCGAGTTGATGTTGATGAAGGCCCTCGCCCGAACATGATGATTGGAGGTAGGGCACAGTCCTCGGTCAAGCCAAGGTGATCAGTCGGGGCAACGAAGATGCTGATGTGGCAGTTGATCTACAAGCGAGCCATTGATCATTTTGCTGATCACACAACGGAACTCTCAATGAAAGAACCCATGTCGGTGTCAAAACCGGCGGCTCTCAGGTAGGGGGTTCCAAGCTGCGTGTCTTAGGATCGATGGTAACATGGACACAGGATTTTACCCAACTTCGGGCTCTCTCGAAGAGATAATACCCTACATGCTGCTTTTGATTATATTAGATGTGTATGATTACAGAGTTGTGGTCTAAGCCCTATAGGTATGATGAGTAATGTCATGATGCTCTATCGACTAGCCTAGCGTCAGCTTATATAATGTACCAAAGGCCTAGGATAACAAGAGTCCTAGTCGAATACTCCGGTGGAGAGGAGTCCTTGTCTTAATCACCAAGTCTTGTGGAATCTTCCTCGTGTATACATCGGCTGTCCGAACTGGCCCATGAGTAAACAACCATGGGGGTCCTTGACCCAATCCAACGGATCGAGAGACGACATGGTGAGTACCCCCTAGTCCAGGACACCGTCAATAACCACCTGTGTATGTTCCCAAGGACCTTATCATGCCAAAACCCTTTCTGGATATGTGGCAGGGGAAAGAGGATCCTCATCGCCACCTTGTTGCCCAATCAGCTCATGAGATAACATGTAAGTGGGGCATGTCCATGAGTCACCATATCCAACATCATCAAGATTGTGCAGAACAACAATGCTAACTGGAAGTGTATCAACATTCATGACTCTGACTTTTACAATAATCTTAGTTTTGTCTCTAGGATCTTTGTTCCACATCAAAAACCTACCATACTGGGAAACAGTGCGACTGACAATTCCAACATCCCAACACTCGAGCGGTAGTTCATCAACATGAGCCAAACATCATGGGTAAATGCAATACTATGGTAGTTTAAGCTCTTGTCATGCCTAGTGATGCGAAGAACAGAGTCCACAATCTCATAAGGACTGTTACTGACAGCAAAATCCCTCGAGCAAGCAGTAGTAAACTGAATCAGAATGGTACCCATACCACATCTGGACATGTAGTTGATTCTCCAACCTTTGGCTTCAAGAAACTCTGAGATCATGGCATTGGCAGCCAGAAAATCTTCAGGTGAGATGCCAGGAACCAGAGTGGCAATGGCCCACTTGACACATACCATCGGAAGTTCACCACCTAGGACGACATAGCCTTGCTGCGCATGCTCAGGTCCAGGAGCGATGACCGTGGTGCTGGCAAGGAGGTGAGGGTTGGGGTTGCAGGGTTAGCAAGCCATGGCGTGGGCAGTGGCGGTGGTGGTTTCTGGCAGAGCGTGGTTGATGGGCAGGGGAGCAGAATGCAAGGAGGCAAGGGCCGACTCTTGGGATTTATTGTGCACGGCAGGAGCAGTCGATACTTTCAGATATACTAGCATACATTTTTTCTTGTTGAGACAAAATCTAACTATGTGATTGTAACCAAATCATTTTCTGCATCTAATACGGTTACAACAACCAAAGAGATAATGACCATATCCCAGGCATTTCGAGCGAAAAATAATGTTAGGTGGTTTATCTGGAATATGAATCGATTTCGAGGCGGCTGTATGTTGGGCTAATGCAGATGAATGCTAGTGGGCTCCAAGAGGACAGAAAGGCCCAAACCATTGTTGCAATTTGAAATGACGTTGGACCCTGCAAACTAACGATCCGTTATGCATGGGAGAGGTTGAGCTACGTACCTCGTTGGACCGAAAGTTCCGATCATCCGTGCCGGTGGGCGTAGAATGTAGATTAGCAATCAGAATAGAATTAGCTCCTGATAGAATCTGATGATTGTCCCTCTCAATGGATGTGACACCCGGATTATGCCGAGGGGATGATGCTAGATCATCGTGGATCCTTCGTTAAACTTTGTTAACCGAGATGTGTCGCGGAGGAGACTTTTTTTATAGGACACATGGTGCCATTCTACCTCTTGTTCTTTGAGCCAAATCCTTTCTTCATAGATCCAATTAGGGCCACCACCGCTCAAGACATGGAAGAAACATTTGAACATATTGCAAGTGAAGTACTTTAAACAGACTAAATGGAACCCCACTGCCTTCGAGCAAACCGAGAAATGGTACACATTACCAGAGATGTGAATCACGTTGAATGCATCATAGGCAGCTCCAGTGCATGATCGTATAGCAAGGCTGACGTTCAAAGGATCAAGCCTAAACGTCGATCTACCAAACGATGTCACCAAGATGAAGCCAGAAGAGGGTGACACCGGGTTGACCATAGAAACAAATAGATCACGAACCTAAGATCTGAAATGATGTCCAAAAGAGAAATCCAGTTGATGAGCAATGGAGTGGGGATCATTGAATGGATCCATTGGAAGGGGAACAGATTTGGCTGGTTGGATTTGGGTGGATTGGTTGGGATCATGGTAGTCGCCGTGGGCGCCGGTGGGAGGGGGGGGGGGGTGGGTGGGAGGGAGGCCATGGGCAGCAGTTGTCTTTACAAATCATATTGTGAAAGTTTTATTAGACCTCGAAGCAAACTACTACTTGCATGCCCTTAGGGGGATAGATTGGTACGAAAAGACCATCGCCCAACCCCGACGGCCACTCATAATGTATACAATCAATAATAAATCATGCTCCAACTTCATCGCATAACTAGAGACTATACGTGCATCCCTTGGGAATCACAAACCTTAACATCAATATTCTTACTAAACCCACAAAACTATTGCAGAGAATCAAACATATCATATTCAATGATCTACATGAAAGTTTTTATTATACCCCCTTGAATACCTATCCTTTATGGACTAGTTTTATAACCCGTGCAAATTGCCATTGCTATTTATTAGACTCTCAAAAAGATTTAAGTGAAGCATGAGAGTGTAATTATTTCTATAAAATATAACCTTCATCGTGCTCTAAAAGATATAAGTGAAGCGCTAGAGATACTGCCTAGCTCAAAAGATATAAGTGAAGCACATATAGTATTGTAATAAATCATGAATAAATGCGTGTCCATCTCAAAATTTGTGTCCAACAAACAATGATTACAACAAACTAAAAATCAAACAAAGCATCATATCATGTGATGAATAAAAATATAGCTCCAAGTGATATACCGATAAATTGTAGACGAAAGAGGGGATGCCATTCGGGGCATCCCCAAGCTTAGACACTTGGGTCTTCCTTGAATATTACCTTGGAGTGCCTTTTGCATCCCCAAGCTTAGGGTCTTGCCGCTCCTTATTCCTTCATGCATCGTTGTGTCACCCTAAACTTGAAAACTTCAGCACACAAAATTCAACAGAAACCTCATGAGATCCGTTAGCATAACAGATAAATCATAAACTTTAGGTACTGTTATGAATTCATCATATTTTATTATTGCATAATACCTACCGTATTCCAACTTCTCCATGACTTAAACCCCCTATATAATCCATAACATCATTAAAAGAAGCAGACTATGCAACCAAAACAGAATCTGTCTAAAACAGAACAGTCTGTAATGACCTAATCAAATACCATACTTCTAACTATAAAAATTCTGAAAAATTAAGACAAACATGGGCAGCTTGTATATCAATCATATGTAAAACTTCATATCAAAAACACGTTCTAGTGATTTTTATAAATTTCTGGACTAAGAGCAATTTTTTTTGTTTTTCACAAAATCAAGTCAATTATTATCCAAATCATCCCAAAGGATTTACTTGGCACAAACACTAATTAAAATATCAAAACAATCATAACAGTAGCAATACTTGTGTCAACGCACCAAAACAAAAAGTAAAAACAAAAATTAAGATAACTATTGAGTTGACTTCTAGCAAGTGCTATTCTTTTACGCCCCTAGCTAGGCGTAAGGAAAAGTTTCAAGTATTGTCATCCTTCAAATTAATACCGTAGGTGGCCCTCATTATAGATTATATGGTGGTTTAATTCTATTTATTGAGAAGTATTCTGTCCCTTTCTTCAATGGAAATTGGAACCTTATATTTCCTTCTTTCATATTAATCATAACACATATAGTTTGTAGGAAAGGCCTACTGAGGGAGTCTTGGATTAAGGGGTCCTCGAGCGGCCGACCTGTTGTGTTTGGGCCGGATTGATTGGCTACCACAAAGCCAAGCCCGAGTACGGATCCATGATCGGATAAGGAAACTTTGGAGTCGTGGTGTGCCCTCCAAGCCAAGAATAGGCAGGATCTTTCCTTCATTGTAACCGACCTCATGTAACCCTAACCCTATCAGTGTCTATATAAACCGAGGGTTTTAGTGTTTAGGGCTAGAGCTACATTCATCACCTCTCCCACCTAGGGTTTAGCTCGCCTGATCTCGAGGTAAATCGACTCTATAACCATACACATCAAATATAATCAAGCAGACATAGGGTTTTACCTCTTAGAGAGGGCATGAATCTTGGTAAACCTTGTGTCCCTTGTCTCCCATTTCTCATCAATCCCAGATCCATGGCTCGGGACCCCCTACCCAAGATCCGCTAGTTTTGACACCGACATTGGTGCTTTCATTGAGAGTTTCGCTATTGGGTCGCCCAAGGTTCGATGGATCGCCTAATCATCGGAGAGGGTGTCAGCTCCGGGACCTCTTCGTCCCTGGCCAACTCTTCGCGTTCGGCAGCATCGTGCTGCACACCAACCCGACTGGTCATCTAGACCAGATCGACAACTTCGCCCCTGAGCGCCGGATTTGATTTGGCAATTTAGAGTACGTTGTGGACGTACAAGGCGATCTGGTCTTCGCCGGATTCACAACCTCCTCCCGCACCCCCATGGGCCTCACAGTGCCCGCTCTGGAGCCCCTCTCCAACTCGGTCTATGGATCAGCCCCGGTCTTCCAGCTAGCCTAAAGCCTAGAGTAATACACTTCGAGCGAAGGTCAGGAATCGCCTTCAGCCACGCTCACAATATCCGCCGAAGACCCATCTTCGGGCCTCTATGCGGAAGGAGGATTCGGGCGCTGAGAGTCATTCTCGGCCGAACCCTCTCCTCACAACACGCTTCCGGCCTTGAGCCCTTGCGAAGAATCAATGATCGGTAGCCAGGAATCACTCCTAGCCCAAATTAACTCAGCCTCGAGCCTCAGCATGGAGACTACGCTCAAGGACCAAGACCCGTCTTTGGTCTCCAAGGATGATCTGGTCCTGAGCCCTGAGCTATTCTAGAAATCAATTCTAGCCGCCGCAAGTTCCAGAAACACCAGATCCAATCTAGACCCCATCACAGAGGGGTTCATCATGTCCATTGGTGCCTCTCAGATGATGCGTGAGTAGTTCTTTGTAGACCTACGGGTCCGTAGTTAGTAGCTAGAGGGCTTCCTCTCTCTCTCTCTTGATTCTCAATACAATGGTCTCTTGGAGATCCACATGATGTAAGTCTTTTTGCGGTGTGTTTGTTGGGATCCGATGAACTTTGAGTTTATGATCATATCTATGTTTTTATCCATGAAAGCTATTTGAGTCTTCTTTGATCTCTTATATGCATGATTGATTATAGCCTCATATTTGTTTTTCCGATATTTGGGTTTTGTTTGGCCAACTTGATCTAATTTATCTTGCAATAGGAAGAGGTGCTTTGTGATGGGTTCAATCTTATGGTGCTTGATCCCAATGATAGAAGGGGAAACGACACGTATGTATCGTTGCTATTAAGGATAACAAGATGGGGTCTATTTCTACATAAATAGATCTTGTCTACATCATGTCATTGTTCTTATTGCATTACTTCGTTTTTCCATGAACTTAATACACTAGATGCATGCTGGATAGCGGTCGATGTGTGGAGTAATAGTAGGGGATGCAGGCAGGAGTCGGTCTACTAATCTTGGACATGATGCCTATATAATGATCATTGCCTGGATAGCGTCATGATTATTTGAAGTTCTATCAATTTCCCAACAATAATTGTTTTCCCACCGTTTGCTATTTTTCTCAAGAGAAGCCACTAGTGAAACCTATGGCCCCGGGATCTCTTCTCATCATATTTTCCTTTGCGATCTATTTTTATTTGCTTTTATTTTCAGATTTATTAAACCAAAAATACAAAAATACCTTGCTGCACTTTATTTTATCTGCACTCCAATTATCCTATCTATTACAACTTTATCACGTCTCCGCGCCAATTTTAGGAACCGTTACCTCGAAAGGGATTGACAACCCCTTTCACACGTCGGGTTGTGAGTATTTGTTATTTGTGTGTATGGGCTGTTTACATTGTGTTGCGTGGTTCTCCTACTGGTTCGATAACCTTGGTCTCATCACTGAGGGAAATAGCTATCTTCATTGTGTTGCATCATCCCTTCCTCTTTGGGGTAATACCGACGTAGTTCAAGCAGGCATCATGGTGGCGGTGGGAAAGACCAAAGTTTTTTGGGCGCTGGAGCTTGGAGGTTGGAAGGAAGAAGCTAGAGGAAGGTGTGGGAAAAAAAGGGGGGATCTTTGTCCTCTTATAGACGGTGAAAATGCCAACCGTCCCCCTTTCAAGCCATAGAACTCGCCTGTTCCCAGTGAGGTCGTGCGTAAGGCGTGGTTGGGTTACCCAAATCCCATTGATGAGAATACCGTAATGAGTGGGCATGATTTCCGTTTTGACAAGACATGCCAATGAAGACTCGACCTCGAAACACGAAACGGGAGGCGTGAAAATGGTTCGAAATTTTGAAGAGTCAAGTGTGACGCTTCGCCAAAAAAAGTTGTCAGTAAAAGACAATGTTCCTGTTTTGACATCTTGCCTTCGTGGCTAAGGTTTGTATTGATTACGTAGAGCTGGACACAATTCCTTTATAAGGGAAGCAGACTTACGATATTCAGGAGAACGAACCCGCCTTGCAATGTCGAACACAATTCACGTATCGAACACATCGTCATTGAAGACTGGTTCAGGGGCTACTGAGGGAGTCCTGGATTAGGGGGTCCTCGGGTGTCCTGTCTATTCGATATGGGCTAGACTGATGGGCCGTGAAGATAAAGCAGAAGACCATCCCCCGTGTCCGGGTAGGACTCCTATATGCGTGGACGGCAAGATTGGTGTCCGGATATTCTATTTCCCTTCTGTCGTGGAAATATCACGTCAGATGTCCTTGTGTAAGGACTTAGTCGTGGAGCCATCGCGACGGGTTAGCTTAAAGGGGTTAAACCGGACTAAGGACACGAGGCATTTTATACTAGTTTGGCCCCTTCGATGAAGGTAAAAGCCTACGTCTAGTTGCGATGGGATTATTGGGGTCTCACTAACCAGGGAGCTAAACAAGCTATGCCTGGCTATCGAGTTGTGTTTCTTGTCCCTGAACCGCCGCTGGGTCGTCCCCTTATATACACGGGTTGACGCCCGGCCGGTCTACAGAGTCCCGAGGCCGACTCATACCAGTGTTCGGCTCGGTCTCTCCTTTCCTCATCTTACAACACAAGTTACATGACTATGGCGGTTTACCACTATGGGCCCTAATCCGCCCTTGGGCTCCGGGCCTCTAAGCTTCATAGTAAAGCGCCATCTTCTGAGTCTTCGTGAGGCTTCAATATACTTGAGGCTGAACCGTCCCCTCCTGGGCGGTTTACACTCAGTAGTTATATCCCCAACATTAGGCCCCAGATTGGTTTGAACTTGTTCATGTCAATATTCAGCTCTTTTAGAAAAATCCTGTGAACATCTTTCATCATTTCTCGTAAACCGCCATGATGTCTTCCTTTAGGTCTTGTTAAACCGCCGTGACGTCCTCCTCTGGACACAACAATATATTATCATGACATCATCTCTGTAAAAAACAAATAAAAAGATTCCTCTTATTAATGCCATCCCGGAAATTGAGGCGACAACTATGCCACTCGCAGCTTTTGACTCCTTGATTATTGCGCCGGTCTTTATCTATTTTCCTTATAAATAGACCCGGGGGCCCTTTCTTTTATTCCCCTTCCGCACTTCTTCTTCTTCCTCGCGACGCCTCAGCTCTGAAGCTCCGCCGCCGCCCTCGACCTTCGAACGCTGCATCAACAGAGGCCGTTGCATCAACCTGGTTGTACCAGAGACCTTCGGCATTCCTCCGCTGTCCTGCGCATCCGGTAAACCTTCTCCCTCATAACCCTAGATCTATCTTTTAGGGCTCCTGTTTTTATCTGCGTTCATAGGTGCTCATCCCTAGTCTCTTCGTATTCACTTCTGCCATAGCTTTTTTGACTCAACCGTAGCATAAATCCCGTGCGGTAGTTGCTCTGCATCCAGTTTGGTACTTAGTAGGTCTCCCTCTTTGTACAGATTCCCTTAATAGAGCGTACGGACTTCTCTGCTCTGTTTAGCACCTTTATAGATGGCAGCAAATTTTCTTACTGAAACTTTGGCAAATCCAAATTAATTCCGTCTCTGTGTGAAACCTGTTTCTGCCAACACTTAGCAGATTTTGAACCCAGGCCCTTCTGCCTACGGGCGGTTTAACTTTTGACGATCAATCTGCCATATACCATTAGCCCTCTCTTAAACCGCCAATTAAATCTGGACGGCAATTTGCCGGTTTAACACTGAATAATATGCGTAAACCGTTAATCGTAAACCGGCTTTAATTTTCCTTTCACAGTTTTTTCTTCCAGAATGGCCAAACAATTCTCTACCTGTAATTGGGTTCCATCCAAGATCACAGAAACTCAATACAATGGATATGTCACCACTGGCGCTTTAGCCTCCAAAAGGGTCCTTCATTGGCGTGTTCCGGATTCTGAATGCCCTCTTGAACCTCAAGATGGAGAAGTGATTGTTTTTATGCAACACTTAGACCGGGGATTCAGCCCGCCCGGATCAAAAAATTTCCGGGATGTCCTCGCAAGCTTCCAGCTCCATCCACAAGACATTGGACCGAACTCCGTGTCCAATATATGCAACTTTCAAGTCTTCTGCGAAGGTTACCTCCAAGAAGAGCCCTCTGTGGAGTTGTTCCGGGATTTCTTCCACTTGAACCGTCGCACAGAGTTTTCTGATGGTCCCAACACAAAGCTTGGTGGCGTTTCAATTCAAAAAAGAAAAGAGGTTGACTCCCCGCATGCAAAACATCATAGCCATCCTAAGGATTGGAACCAGACTTGGTTTTACTGCCGGAACACTGCCCCTGATGGAGAAAATCCTTTGCCAGGTTACCGTCCCCACTGGCTTAGCAATAACCACCCATTACCTTCACGCTTATCCGCCGCAGAACGAAGAACTTTTGCTCCTCAAATCGCCAAGGTCCGGGCCCTCATGGCCGATGATTTAACTAGCATTGATCTCGTCCGCTGCTGGGTATCTTGGCATATTTTGCCTTTAAGCCGCCACCCCGGATTGATGCATGAGTACACTGGCAACGTCAAAGACCCTCAACGCTATCAAGAAATAGTAATGACGGACCTTGAAGTTACTGAATCTGTAAAGAAAATGCTCGATGAAACAATCTCTGCATGCAGCCAAACCGGATTGGCACCTTTTTTCGTCTCCAATCCTCCACCAGCGGTAAAGTTTATCTTAATATTTACTGATTCACCTCCGCTTTAACTGTGTGTTAATCACTGCCTTGCCTTAATGTTATAGGCCAACAGCTCCTTCTGGAAGCGTACTAAACCGGCCAATGCTCGTCCAAAAACCAAAGTTACTAAGAAGGTTCCCAAGAAGAAAACCGCAGAGTCTTCTGATCCGCCAGAAGATGAGGAATCAGATGCATAGGTAAAACATGACTTACTTGGTTCCTTATTCGTACATTTTATTGACAATGATTGTTTCCCAAGAGGAAGCTGAGGCCAGCCACGCAGACGATGCTGAGGTAATCACCCTTTCTTCTGATTCTGATCTTGTGCCGGTTCAAAAAGTTCGCCGCACAATCCGGAAAGTAAAACTATCTCACCCTCTTGCTCATTTGGATCCCAAATTTTCTGTGGAGACACAGCAAGCTGCAGAACGTCGCACAACCCGACACAGTGGTCAGCAAATCACCTTGTCCGGTTTACCAGATACACCAACCCGGAAACGTCGTCCAGAGGTGACTTATTCTCCTGAAAAGCTTTATCCTTTGAAGGGTTTCTTCCGATGCCCACTCAATCCGTCTAATCCGAATTATCAGGCATCTTCCAACTCGTCTGGAGGTTCATCAACCACTTAGCTGCCTCCCCTCAAGATCATCGCTGGGTAAGTATACTTTCTCAAATTGTTTCTTCATGCATCGGTTTATCATATTTTAACTTTGGATGTTTGTAGCGCCAAGGCCCGATTGAGTAAAAAGGCCAAGACCAGCGGCCATGCTGACGAAGTAGATCCGTAGAAGACCCCTGAAGACGAGGGCGAAAATTCTAAGATTGCCACAGACCACTCTGCTCCGGAAAATCCAGGTACTGATGCTAATCCGCCAGAGGCGGAACTGGAGATACAGGTTGATACATCAACTCTTGATACCACCCCTCCAAATCCAACTGTTGATCCGCCAAGCCCTGCTACCAAGCCACCGAGCTCTGCTACCAAAGCGCCAAGCCCTGCTAAGGAGAATATCAATCCGTCAAGCCCCGCCAAGGATGATGACGTTGTTGTTACTGGCACGGCATATACCGCCCCAGGCAATCCAGTTGTTTTATCCAAGCATACCACCAAGGATGAATTTGCGTTTATGAATAAGGGGAAGAGCAAAACTGATTTGTCAGACTATGCTGACTTATCTGCCCAAGACCTTCATTCCGGCTTCTTAAACCGTCTCTTCACCAGCCGAGACTATGAGGCCGGTTTGGTAAATTTGATGAAAGAGCGCTATGAGGTAAACATTGAATCCTTTACTCTGTACCTTCATTGCATTGTAGCCCCCAAGGGCCGGTTTGCCTTTAGAAAGTTAAACCGGGACTTTGCATATTTCAGACTGTACTTTGTTGATTTCTCTTGTGTATGTTTGATCAAACACACATTAGCCCCCAAGTGCCATGATTAAAACTTGTATTAATCTGTGGGACTTCAATAATAAGTAGAAAAAGTAATCCGCATTAGCCCCCAAGTGCCAAGTGTATAACTGGTTATATGCTTGGGACTTTCAAAAAGGTATTGATATGCTCTTCTCACTATTGCAGAGTGAGATAAATCAACAAGCCTCAGATTGCTGATCTTCAAGAAAATTTGAAATCCCAACAATCAGAAACCACCAAGGCCAGGGACGAATTGAAAACTGCTTTAACCACCATGGAGCAGCTCAAAGAGTGGTTCAAATCTGAGCGGACCAACTGGGATACCAAAAAGGCTGGGTTGCTGAAGCGGGCGGAAGACACTGAAGCAGCTCTTAAACCGGTGACGGAAGAGCTCACTGGATTAAAGCGCCAAATCAATGCCATGACTTCTGCAATATTTGGTAAGTACCATTTGCCCATGCCTTATGAATATTCCGCTTTGAAATTTTGTCGGTTTAACTTGAAATCCTTAAACCGCTGTAGGTGGCCGCATTGCTTAGCTGGGATCTGATATGCGGAAGAAGCTCAAGGCCGTCTATACGCTGATTGAACAATTGTATACCGGTGCCCAACGGGTTATCTGCGCAGCTTCTTACGATAGTGCTGCTCCGACACTGATCAAGGACACTCTGGCTAAGTTATCTATGACGCCAGCTCAGATAGAAGAGGTGAAGCGATCCGCCGCCAGGGCTGGCGCTTTGTTAGCACTGACCCAAGCCAACGCATGGATAGCCGACCTTGATCCGGTTGATATTGCCAAGGGCTTTCCTAGTGAACAGGAAAATGGGGCAGTATTTGACAATGACGCCCTCAAACGTGTAACAAGGGAGATGCGTCCTCTAGCGAGTCAGTTGGCAGAAGAAGCAAACTTGATAGTTCACCGGTCCTTCTATGATGCTGACAACAAACGGGTTGAGGCTATCATTCCGGAAGTGCAAAATCTGATTCCACCAATCCGTAAGCACACTTATGCCCCCGACATTGATCCGACTGATCTTATAAGTGAAGAGGCTATCTTTCAGGCCTTAACCCGGATTGACTGGACCACCGCTGACTTCCAGCCATTGGAGGGGGATGAAGAGGCTGAACCGATGCCAGATGATCCATCTACTTCACGTCAACATGGCGAGTCAGTTGGCAGAAGAAGCAAACTTGACAGTTCACCGGTCCTTCTATGATGCTGACAACAAACGGGTTGAGGCTGTCATTCCGGAAGTGCAAAATCTGATTCCACCAATCCGTAAGCACACTTATGCCCCTGACGTTGATCCGACTGATCTTATAAGTGAAGAGGCTATCTTTCAGGCCTTAACCCGGATTGACTGGACCCCCGCCGACTTCCAGCCACTGGAGGGGAATGAAGAGGCTGAACCGACGCCAGATGATCCATCTACTTCACGTTAACATGGCGATGATGCTTGATCCGGCAATCCGGTTGCTTTTGCACAAACTGTCCGGTTTAAGACAATTCCATATCTTGGGCTGTAAGCGCCTTGTAATAGGGTAGCAAAAATACTTTGATCCGTTGCCATCATGCAGTGGGAATTACTTTATGTGTTCCGTCACTAAAATTTCAATGTTGGCTCATATATCATAAGATGCAATCCCTATGTCTGCAAAAAATGAATTGTCCTGGCGGTTTACTGCCGGACGGGTCATAATGCCCAAGGTAAAGCCTGTTTGATAACCAAACTTTACGAAATATGAAACAACTCATACCTGTGATGTGATATGTCATGTTAGTTGGTTTACCAACTTTGACTGTAATAAGGGTGAAGACCCAAATCTTGAATTTTTGTACAACTTCACCTTGTACCGATGGTGTATAAGTAGTCATGCCGGGTTACAATGAACACCAGATGATCAAAACTGGCGACAAGTAGTCAAAGCCAGGCCGGGTGAATACACCCCGGTTTAATAATAAGGTTCATCAACTTTGAGCTGAGATCCAAGCCGGGTTAACTAACACCGGGTTAATGTGACGACCGAAAAGCCATACCAGATCGAAGATCCCGGTTTAACACAAAAGTCAGCAAAGAGAAAATAGAAACAAGTGCAAATAAAACCGTGTAGTCGAGGCTTTTCAAGGGCTGCCAGGCCCAAATTCGAGGCTTTTCATGGGCTGCCAGGCCGCTGAGTTAAGCCATTTGACGAAGCCTTTTAAGATGGACCTCCAACTAACCAATCACCGTTTTAACATTGACAAGTTCAGGGTCTCAAGGAGAGTAACTGTCAAACGTTCGGAGGGTCGTGCCAGGATTACCTGGATAGGAGTGGCTTACTTGATGAAGGCAGGTTAACCCGGTGTTTTAGGTAAATATACCAGGCTTCCAAGCCGTGGGGCGATACCCAGCTACAAGGGTCCATTCAAACTCCTTGGTATTTGACACAAGGAGCCCCCAAGTAACATGATGAGCTGTGCTCATTAGGTGCCTATGTTTGAGTTGTGCATAGCATCCAGACTCTCTTTGGCCCTTTGGGTGTGCAGCTTCCGAGCTGTATTGTGGCATGAGAGCCGGTTTAATAGGTAGTACTCCGCTTTGTCAGCTGAAGCCCCCATGCAACTCAAAGGATATTTGAGAAAAACAGTAGAAGCCCTGCTTATAGCAAGGATGCTAGTTTATTTTATTGATCATAATATATACATTGTCGAAATATGTACATAAGAAAAGCCTATGGCTCAAGTATAGTAAGGCCGTAGGAGAGCTATGTTCCACGGCCGCCGGGTCTCCTCCTCAGAAGTACGTGAGTTGTCTTGAACATCAATGAGGTAGTATGATACGTTGTGCAGATTTTTGTGACCACAAAGGGTCCTTCCCAAGGTGGGGATAACTTGTGCATGTCGGTCTGATCCTGGATGAGCCGGAGCACCAAATCGCCTTCTTGAAAGGTTCTTGTTCTAACCCGACGGCTATGATAACGCCGCAAGTCTTGCTGGTAAACCGCCAAACGGGCTAAAGCCATATCTCATTTTTCATCCAACAGGTCCAACGCCTCCTGGCGTGCTTGCTCATTGTCCGCTTCAACATAATTGGCAACCCAGGGTGAATCGTGACGAATATCACTTGGTAGGACCGACTCTGCCCCGTACACCATGAAGAAAGGCGTGTAACCCGTCGATCTATTGGGAGTGGTGTTGATGCTCCATAATACATAAGGTAATTCTTCCACCCAACAACCCGACGTCTGCTTTAAAGGAACCATAAGCCGGGGTTTAATACCCTTCAAGATTTCTTGATTAGCTCTCTCTGCTTGACCATTGGTCTGGGGGTGCGCTACAGATGCTAAGTCAAGCCGGATGTGTTCTCTCTGACAAAAATCTTCCATCTCACCTTTAGAGAGGTTTGTGCCATTATCCGTGATGATGTTGTGTGGAAAACCAAAACGGAAGATAATCTTTTTGAGAAATTGAACCGCCGTAGCCGCATCACACTTGCTGACAGGCTCCGCTTCAACCCACTTGGTGAACTTGTCAACCGCCACCAGCAGGTGGGTCTTCTTATCCCTGGAGCGCTTAAAGGGTCCCACCATGTCAAGTCCCCAGGTGGCAAACGACCAAGTGATGGGAATCATCCTTAATTCTTGAGTCGGAACATGAGCCCTGCGTGAAAACTTTTGACAAGCATCACATCGCTTTACCAGATCCTCTGCATCAGCATGAGCTGTCAACCAGTAGAACCCATGACAGAAAGCCTTTGCAACCAAGGACTTTGAACCGGCATGATGACCACAATCCCCTTCATGAATTTCCCGTAGGATCTCTTGGCCTTCTTCAGGGGAAACACAACGCTGAAATACGCCTGAAACGTTGCAGCGGTGTAACTCGCCATTGTGAATAACCATGGACTTGGACCGCCGAACAATCTGCCGAGCCAGGACTTCATCATCTGGTAACTCGCCCCAGTTCATATACGCCAGATACGGAACTGTCCAATCCGGCACAATGTGTAAAGCGGCCACTAATTGAGCCTCCGGATCAGGAACAACCAATTCCTCCTCTATAGGCAACTTAACAGACGGGTTATGCAAGATATCTAGAAAGGTATTGGGGGGTACCGGTTTCCGCTGAGATCCAAGCCGGCTTAAAGCGTCTGCTGCTTTGTTTTTGCGCCGGTCGATATGCTCAACCTGATACCCTTTGAAGTAACCTGCCACAATATCCACCTCACGTCTGTAAGCCACCATGAGTGGATCCTTAGAATCCCAAGTACCAGAAACTTGCCGAGCCACCAGATCAGAGTCTCCAAAACATCACACCCGGCTTAAGTTCATCTCCTTGGCCACACGGAGCCCATGGAGCAGATCCTCATACTCAGCTACATTGTTAGTACAGGGGAACATTAAACGGAGGATGTAATGAATCTTATCACCTCGAGGGGAAGTAAGAACAACGCCAACCCCCGAGCCCTCCAATTGCCTGGACCCATCGAAGTGAATAGTCTAGTATGTATTATCCGGTTTGTCCTCAGGCGCCTGCAACTCAGTCCAATCATTGATGAAGTCCACAAGTGCCTGAGACTTAATAGCTGTTCGAGGCACATACTTCAGACCATGTGGACCAAGTTCAATTGCCCATTTTGCAACCTGGCCAGTTGCCTCCCTGTTCTGAATTATATCACCCAATGGAGCTGAACTGAGCACTGTAATGGGATGGCCTTGGAAATATTGCTTGAGCTTCCGGCTTGCCATAAAAACCCCATATACAAGTTTCTGCCAATGCGGATATCGCTGCTTTGACTCAATAAGCACCTCACTAATATAGTAAACCGGCCGTTGAACCAGGTACTCCTTACCAGCCTCCTTGCACTCCACCACAATTACCACACTGACAGCACGAGCATTAGCAGCCACGTACAATAATAAGGGCTCCTTGTCAACCGGAGCAGCAAGGACTGGCGGCTCAGCCAACTGGCGCTTCAAGTCTTCAAACACCGCATTAGCCGCATCACTCCAGACAAAGGTGTCTGTTTTCTTCAACATCTGATACAGCGGGATCGCCTTCTCTCCCAAACGGCTGATAAACCGGCTTAGTGCTGCAATCTGACCTGCTAAACGTTGAACATCATTGATGCACGCTGGTTTAGCCAAAGATGTAATCGCTTTGATCTTCTCCGGATTAGCCTCGATCCCCTTGTTGGACACGAGAAAGCCTAGAAGCTTGCCTGCCGGAACACCGAAGACACATTTATCCGGATTGAGCATCATCTTGTAGACCCGTAGATTGTCAAAGGTCTCCTTGAGATCATCTATCAATGTCTCCTTCTTCCTGGACTTTACCACAATGTCATCAACATAGGCATGAACATTGCGCCCAATCTGAGTGTGAAGACAATTCTGCACACACCGCTGGTAAGTCGCCTGGGCACTCTTGAGTCCAAAGGGCATAGAAACATAGCAGAAGGCTCCAAAGGGAGTGATGAAGGCGGTCTTCTCCTGGTCCTTAACTGCCATTTTGATCTGATAATAGCCTGAATAAGCATCCAAAAAACTCAAACGCTCACAACCCGCCGTCGCATCAATGATCTGATCAATAGGCGGGAGAGCGAAAGGATCGGCCGGACAAGCTTTGTTCAAATCTGTGTAATCCACACACATGCGCCAAGTGCCGTTTTTCTTAAGAACAAGCACCGGATTAGCCAACCACTCAGGGTGGAACACTTCAACGATAAACCCAGTAGCCAGGAGTCAGGCTACCTCTTCACCAATTGCCTTGTGCCTTTCCTCGTTAAAGCGATGAAGAAATTGCTTGACCGGTTTAAACTTGGGATCAATATTAAGAGTGTGCTCAGCGAGTTCCCTCGGTACACCTGGCATGTCAGAAGGCTTCCATGCAAAAATGTCCCGGTTCTCCCGGATGAACTCGATGAGCGCGCTTTCCTATTTCGGATCCAGATTTGTACTAATGCTAAACTGCTTAGATGAATCGCCAGGAACAAAGTCAACAAGTTTAGTCTCATCAGCCGGTTTGAAATGTAGAGTCGGGTCATGCTCAGTGGTAGGCTTCTTCAAAGGGGTCATGTCTGCCGGATCAACATTTTCCTTATAAAACTTCAGCTCCTCTGTAGCACAAACCGACTCAGCATAGGCCGCATCCCCTTCTTCGTAGTCCAAAGCGATTTCACGACTTCCGTGAATCGTAATGGTCCCTTTATGACCCGGCATCTTTAGCTGCAAGTAAATATAACAAGGCCTTGCCATGAACCTTGCATAAGCTGGTCGTCCAAACAATGCGTGGTACGGGCTCTGGATCCTTACTACCTCAAAGGTCAATGTCTCAGACCAGGAATCATGTTCATCACCAAATACAACTTCCAAAGCGATCTTACCAACAGGATACGCTGATTTACCTGGTATCACACCATGGAAAACAGTATTGGACGGTTTAAGACTCTTGTTTGTCAATCCCATGCGACGGAAGGTCTCATAATATATAATGTTGATACTGCTCCCTCCATCCATGAGTACCTTGGTAAACTTATAACCTCCCACCCGAGGTGCCACCACCAATGCTAGGTGACCCGTATTATCAACCCGGGGCGGATGATCCTCTCTGCTCCATACAATGGGTTGCTCGGACCACCACAGGTAATGTGGTACTGCCGGTTCAACAGCATTAACTGCCCTCTTGTGAAGCTTCTGATCACGCTTACACAAACTAGTGGTGAACACATGATACTGCCCACCATTCAACTGCTTTGGGTGACTCTGATAATTCGACTGCAGCTGATTTCCTTGATTATTCTGCTAATTATTACCACCTTGGTTGTTCTGGTTGCCCTGATTATTCTGAAATCCAGAGCTTGAACCGCCGCCGCCATGAAAACCTGGGCCTGAACCGCCCGATGGACCCTGATCATACCGGAAAAGATCAGAGTTTTTGAACTCCTTCATAATGTTACAATCTTTCCAGAGATGTGTCGCAGGAGCCTCCTTGGTCCCATGCTTTAGACAGGGTTGATTCAACAAATGTTCCAGATTCATTGTGCCACCACGCTGGGGCGGTTTACCCTTACGGTGCTGCACATTAGCATTAGCTACAAAATTTGAATCTGCTTTACGCTTACCATTATTCCCATGACCTCCTTGGTTGTGCTGCTGTCCCTTTGCACCACCGTTCTTCTTTCCCTTCTCCTCATCATAATCGGGATCTTTGGTATTATCAGAATCGGCGTACTTAACCAAAGCGGCCATGAGGGTACCTATGTCATTGCAGTGACGCTTGAGCCGTCCCAACTTCATCTTCAGTGACTTAAACCGGCAATTACGCTCCAAGGTGATGATTGCCGAACCGACGTTAATACGGTCCGATGAGTGCAAGACTTCTGAAACCCGGCGCACCCAATGAGTTGTTGACTCGTTCTCCCCCTGCACACAGGCGTCAAGGTCCACAATGGACATGGGTTGCTTACATGTGTCCTTGAAGTTGGCTATAAACCGGGCCTTCAACTGGTCCCATGACTCGATGAGTTGGGTGGTAAATTTTTCAACCAAGTACGGGCTGTTCCCTCCAACATCATCGTGAAGTACTTTGCACAGGCCGCTTCATCAACGTCCAGCATCTCCATCGCCATCTCATAACTCTCCACCCACGCCTCGGGTGGCGGATCAGCGGTGTAATTTGGCACCTTACGTGGGCCCTTGAAGTCCTTAGGCAATCGCACATTCCGGAGAGCCGGAATAAGTCACGGTTCCCCCCACGAGCTGAAAGCAACACCGACTCCACGGTCTACTGACGCTGTTGGCTGAACCGGGGCGGGTTGGTATCGACCCGTTTGTTGGGCTGCTAAAGTGGCTTCCCTTCGTGCTCTGCCATTATCCACCACGTCCTGAGCGTTCATACCTCCATGCACCGGATTAGGCCCTTGAGGGACAATGCGGCGCCGCACACTGCTAGACACCTCCGGTTCATCTATATGCCTGCTATAGCTTTTTCTCGGTCGTGGAGTTGAGTGAACCCTGTCTCGGCTGTATGAGTAAGCTTGATGCTGTGTCAAAGCTGTTTGGAGAAGATCCCTGGCCCATCGTGTCTCAACCGCTGCCGGCGATTCACCTCCGATCGGAATAGCGGCCAACCGGGATGCTGCTAGTATCATATTATCCAATGGGGTAGAAAAGTGACCCGGCGGCGGTGTGGTGTACCGCGGCGGGTTGTCAGTATGTTGAGGCGGACCCATCATCTGAGGTTGATCTGGAGCCCCGGTCCTTGGATCGGTATTCCGATTTACTGCTGGCGGGTTACTAATCCTGCCCCCGACGTTCCAAAGAGATTCATTGCATTGTAATCCGCCGGCAAGCGAGATTGATGTTTCCTCCTGGACACTTGATTTAAAGCGTTCTGATCCATCAAAACCTGATAATTCTCAGCTTGAATCCTTTGCGCCTGGGCGTCTAAAGCGGCCCGCTCCTCAGCCATCCTGGTTTCCTCAGCTGCTAAGTCCGCTTTGGCTTGTGTTATCTGATCCTTCAGACTACCAATGTCCGCATTGTGCTGATCCTGCGTTGCTGGTGTAATTGTTGTGGTTAACAAGGCTGCCCAAGCATCCATCAAACCGGAGAGAACTTGAGCTGGCCGACGCACGGAGCCTCCTGCCCCTGCTACCGGTCCAGATGCCGCTGTAGTAGAGTTTTGCAAGGTTGGCTGTGTTCCAGCCATGAAGATTCCAACGTGGTTCGGCGTTTTAAGGAACTCTAAAATACTGGTGCCATCGGAATACCCTTCAAACACGGCATCCTGAACTTGGTACAAGGATTCAGTTTCCCCAGATGATTCACCGTCGGAATAAGCGATCGTGTCACCCTCAGACACCGGTTCAGAACCGATCCCGTGGACACATCCTACAAACGCACGCTTCATGGGAGGCTGGATCCGGGCGGGACTTGCACGCTGAGCCGTTTCGATGAGGTCAGTGCAGATGTCCGGCTCAGGGCCCGGTCCGCCGATCTTGCAGATGAAGACATGAATTCCACCGAAGGGGACCCGGTACCCGTACTCGATTGAGCCGGCCTCGGGGCCCCAGCCTGCATCATCGATGTAGAGCTTGCCGTGACGACTCTTGGTAATCCGGCCCGCCATGTATCCTTTGAGTCCTTCAAAGCTGCCCTTCAAGAACTCGAAACCATTGTGCGATAGCCCCACGGTGGGCGCCAACTGTCGTGGAAATATCACGTCAGATGTCCTCGTGTAAGGACTTAGTCGTGGAGCCATTACGATGGGTTAGCTTAAAGGGTTAAACTGGACTAAGGACATGAGGGATTTTATACTAGTTCGGCCCCTTCGATGAAGGTAAAAGCCTACGTCTAGTTGTGATGGGATTATTGGGGTCTCGCTAACCAGGGAGCTAAACAAGCTATGCCTGGCTATCGAGTTGTGTTTCTTGTCCCTGAACTGCCGCTGGGTCGTCCCCTTATATACACGTGTTGATGCCCGGCCGGTCTACAGAGTCCCGAGGCCGACTCATACCAGTGTTCGGCTCGGTCTCTCCTTTCCTCATCTTACAACACAAGTTACATGACTATGGCGGTTTACCACTATGGGCCCTAATCCGCCCTTGGGCTCCGGGCCTCTAAGCTTCATAGTAAAGCACCATCTTCTGAGTCTTCGTGAGGCTTCAATATACTTGAGGGTGAACCGGCCCCTCCTAGGCGGTTTACACTCAGTAGTTATATCCCCAACACCTTCCTTGTAAACTGGCCTTGTACAACCCTAGGTCCCTCTGGTGTCTATATAAAGTGGAGGATTTAGTCCGTAGAGGCAATCAGAATAATCATAGGCTAGACAACTAGGGTTTAGCCATTATGATCTCGAGGTAGATCAACTCTTGTAACCCCTGTACTCATCGAATACAATCAAGCGGGACGTAGGGTTTTAGCTCCTTTAAGAGGACCCGAACCTAGGTAAACATTGTGTCCCATTGTCCCTTGTTACCATTGATCCTTAGACGCACAGCTTGGGCCCCCCTACCCGAGATCTACCGGTTTTGAAACAGACAACTGGCATCCCATGTCTTGGTTGGTGTTTTCCATAACTTGTCTACACTACAAAAAAATACACTTCCGTGATGATACGTGTTTGTCACAGTAGGTCGCGTTTTTTGTCATGCATGTACATCCATGAAAAATTTATGACAGAATCAAGATAGTCATACATGTGCTGTCGTAGAAGTGTTCCATGACATTACCAAAATTATCATCACGGAAGTGTCCACTTCCATGACGATAAATTGCGCGTCACAGAAGTGCTTTCGTCAAGGGTGACCGACACGTGGCATCCACCGTAACGGAACACCGTTAAGCTATCGGGTCGGGTTTTGGATCCGATAACCCGTTAACAGACCCGACCAATGGGGATTTTCCACGTGTAAAATCATCATTGGCTGGCGAAAACACGCGTCGGCTCATCGTTGGGACAGATGTCATCAACTCATTGGACAGAAGGCGCCTATGATACTTCGACACGTGGCATGGCCCAACAGAGGCCCATTCCTATGAAAAGGCTGGCCCGTTTGACTTGGTCAAAAGGTGGCGGGCTGGCCCATTGAAAGCCTATTAACAACCTTTTCGCATATAGCCCATTTACAGCCCGCTAACCCAAGCCCCTTTACGCCCTATCCAAATTAGGCCCAATAGCGTCAACTGGGCCATCCAATATGATTCCAGCCCGTTTTCTCTTCTGGCCCATGTATGGCCCATGACGTCTTTTGGCCTATATGAGGCCCTTTGTAACTCTTGGCCTATTAACGGCCCGTGGTGAAACTGGCCCGTAATGAACAGTGTATCACTTTACACGCATTAACTGCCTGTTGTGAAACTGGCCCGTAATGAACAGTGTATCACCTTATACCCATTAACGGTTCGTTATTCCGTTGGGCCGTTTCCAGCCCATTTATCTTTCGGCCTTCTCAGGGCCCATTTATTCTTGGGCTCATTTCCAGCATTCGTTTACTTACGGCCCGTTATTGTCGTTTTCTGCTTGTGGGCCAAATTCAGCCCATGGTTACAGTCGGCCCGTTTGTGGTCCGTTGATACGTTGGGCCGTTTTCATAGCGTCATAAAATTTGGCCTATTAACGATGGCCCATTATGGTCGGCCCATGAACGGACGATTCCAACTCTAGCCCGTTTACAACCATAATGCGGTCTGTTTGGCCCATGTTTGGCCAATCGATGATACGACCCGCATAAGGCCCATTGATGATACGACCCGCAAAAGGCCCACTATTTCCATGGCCCGTAGAAGGCCCATTGTTTCTACGACCCGTAGAAGGCCCACTGTTTCTACGGCCCGTAGGAGGCCTAGTGTCACTACAGTAAATATTAGCCCATGGTTATTGTGGCCTAGTATTAAAAAAATAGGTTATTACATCCACTAGCAAACCGCGGAAAAAGAACTGCAATGACTACAAGCAAACAAATAAATAAGACAAGGAAATATATAAGCAAGCAACTAATGCTAGGCTATCACGGCTATTACACATATTACATCCACTGGGCATCAAAGTTCGCCACCAGTGCAAATATAGGGAACAAAGCAACATATCATGTACACTGGTTGTCAAAGTTGGCGACCAGCGCAAATTAACGCTGCAGCAAAACAAATCTAGAACTGAAACCACTTCAGAAGATCTCAAGAAACAATATCCTGGGTAACCAAAATGCTGGCAAGATGCTTAGCAAGCTTATTAACTTTCTCTTGTTTGGCGCTTAAATCCTCCAGTGGTTGTTGTTGCACCAGGAAATATGCATATGAATTCTGCAGGGACTTCCTCAGTCCTCCGGCTTCCTGTCGCAGCACATCTGATCGATGTCTTTCAACTTGAAGTTGAGACTCAAGAAGATGAACCAATTCAGGCAGCGAGTTCGAAGAGCTTGTGCCAGCAGTTGTGGCCAGTAACTCGAACACTACATCAAAACAGGACTTTTGGGTTCCCTCATTGTCATCAAGATAGTTTTTATCAACTTTCTTGGAGACCAACAGGGATGTCTCACTATCTTGAACCTTATCTGCATTACTTCCTTTACCATTGGATAACGCGGTACTGTTCTCCAATATTTTGTCCGCATTCTAAAAGAAAAACAAGGAGACACATCACATGTTTACCATGTTGTATATGAAACTCATTTTGGTAAATGAGTTCAGTAGTAAAGTGGACAGGATAACAACATGAAACAAAAATATATCTATGTACTATGGTCACTTTATGGTCTATATCATTCTAGTTTTTGTTGCCAAATCAAGATAGAGACACAGTTCAAATAATATTTGTTCAAGACAAAGCAGAATGGACAGAATATAAGTGTGGGAAACTATAGAGCAATAACAACACTTGTAATGTGGGAACACGCAAGCGAGCTGACTGAGGATGGCGCTCCCACCCCCCACCACGGCGCTACCCCCTTCTCCGGTGATCTCTCCACTCCTCCACTAATCTGTGGACTTTCTCCGATCATCATCTCCGACGTCTCCTCTGGATCAAGGAAATACCCATCTTCCATGGGTTCTTCTGGTGGATCTACCCTTGGCTTGGATTTCTCCAAGGGTAGGGTTTTTTCGGAGGAGGTTTTCAAATCTACGGGGAATTTGGTTCATCCTTTGGGGCAGCGAAGGCCTTTTATTTTACTTGTTTCATTCAGTCGCCATGCCTTCCGTCTCTCGGTGGATTCTGTGGCTGCAGCTTTGGAAGCTGCGATTGGAGGTTCGGCTATTGATCTTCATGTTGATCACATCAAAGGCAAGGTTTATTCTTTCCATGTTTCTTGCAAGCAAGTTGGTTTTATCATCATGGACCTCCGCTCCTTTGCCTATGATCTCTTCAAGTGTTATTTTCATTTGTGGGGTAATGGTGGACCGAATTGGATTAGGGAGCTCAGGATCTGGAGGAAAGAATGTGATGCTGAGTGGATTTTAGTTAGTCCAACTAAGCACCGATCATCTTTAGGCCTTTTGGCTATGCATAAGCCTCCAGTTAGATCTGCCATAAAATCAGTTGCTTCCTCTAAGAAGACTCTTTCTTTTGCCACGTTTGAGCGCTACTCGGCTTGCAAGGGATATAGATATCCAGCTTCGCAAAAATGCATTGACACTATGAGGGATGCGGGGTATGATCTCCCTGTTCATGAGTGTGTAGTCATTCATTCATCCCCCGCCACGGACTTGCATTGGACAGTGGCTCGTCCACCCATTGTCTTTGGCACGATCTCTCCATTGCCGGAGTTGTGCCGGCCGATCTCATCTGCTCCGGCTGCTGATCCGGTTTCTGAGGATATTTCCTCCGTGCATGCGGGGATTACGCCCACCGTTTCCGCTCAGGCGGGATTGCCTCCGATTCAAAATATTCCTGTTGCTGATCCAGTCGAGATGGAGGCCTGCCATGGCCCAAATGAGCCAGTCATCCCAGTTACTTCTGGGCCTTCCACGCCTTCGGATCCAAGCCCACTGATCGGTGTTGAACATATCCCCTCCTCTCAAGAGGCTGCGAAACAGTTTGAAGCCATGGTCAATGACATGGTGGACCGTGTGATGACATGTCCTATCTGCTCACAGAGGGGCCACCTGTCTACGGCAAGTGGAATGCGAGCGGTCTGCTCAGCTTGCTCCCGCCCTGGTCACTCCAGCAGAGACTGTAATGATTTCGCGCGCTCCAATGGATTGGTTTGGAAGCCAATTTTGGTGCACCAAAAAACGATTTTATCGGAATCTGCTGCCTCTCATGGGAACAGAGCCGGAGTTATTGGGATAGACTGTCCAGTCCCATCGCCGCCGCCCCCATTGCATCTTCCCTCTCCTCACGCCAAAGAAAAACCACGAACACCCCCTGCTCCATCCATGGCGAACTATGAGCTTGATCCTCAGCGCTTCGTGCCTGTTGGCCACCACATCATCGATGGTGGCGATCGTCGGCTTCCTCGCACCTTCTTCACGCCTGCTGCTAGGCCGACCCGACGCCATGAGGACTACATGGTTGCTGAAGTAATGCTGGCGCCGGACGGACCGCTTGGCCCAGTGCGTGAAGAGGTGGTTCAGTTTCTGCAAGATTCAGGTATTTTGGTTCGATCTGCTCAGCCGTGGTTCCATGGGGTGGGTCTGTTTCAAGTCAGAGATCCGACAGTTAGATATTCCTTGATCCAGCACGCACCTTTTCCGTTGGGCAATGATCGTTTGTTAGATTTATGAAGCATGATGAGGGGGAAAATTTCAAAGGAACAAATGGTTTTTGCAAGGGCTGGTTAATGTTCATTGGGATTCCTCTCGACTACTGCACTACTGAGTTCATCTCGCAGGTTGTTGGTACTTTCGTCAAGTTTATTTCTTGGGACAGTGAGGATCCTTACCTTGTCCGAACTATGGTGGAGGCTAGTTTCCCTGATACTCCGTTAGTTCCAAGAGATGTGGTTTTTGGTGATTATGCGGAATGGGGAGGTGCTCAAGTGTCCTGGACTGCTGCATGTTATGTTCTTGGTGCTGATTTTGCAGATCAAATGCCAAATGATGAAGACCCAATGCCATTAGATGGTAACCCCCACCCGTTGCCTGGTAACTTGTTTCAGGATAATTTGCCGTTTGTTCTTCCTCCGTACCCAATGTTGGGATGGAATGATGCTCCTCTTGTTCCACCTGCTCCACCTGTTAATGAGGATGTGCCTGGTTGGGGTAATGCAGTGTGGGGTGATGAAGCTGTTGATGAGCAGGTCTTGCAGCCGCCTGCGCCTGAACAGGATCAAGTTTCTATTGTGATTGATCAACCTGAGGGCTCAGTGTCTGTGGATCAACCAGAGCCGGGCAATCAGCATGTTCCTCCACCAAATCTTCAGCAGCATCAAGTCTTTGAGGAAAATCAGTTGGCAATCGTGCCCTACCAACCACCTGTCATTCAGTATCATGAGATATTCATTGGCATGGCGCGTATTGTCGCTGGCCCTCCTCTCCCTCCGGAAATGATCTGGAAGAGGTCTTTCCAGAACCTCATGTTTGACTTCTCAGTGAAGGAAGTGCCCAGGTCTATCTTTTGCAAGCCGTTGGGCGCAATCATTTATTCCAAGAGGACTTGGTCCATTGCTTTTGATGAGTCCAAGCAGAGGTCTTGT
The DNA here is from genome assembly GCF_018294505.1 of Triticum aestivum. NCBI lineage: Eukaryota > Viridiplantae > Streptophyta > Magnoliopsida > Poales > Poaceae > Triticum > Triticum aestivum. Next base: position 36,305,400 of record NC_057804.1, on the reverse strand, counting down.
TTGCATGCTTCTCTGCCCTTGGTTGTGGCTGACAGAAGAGCTGTTGTGGTGAAGCGACCAGTGACCAGAGCTTTGTTTGAGAACCTGCCTGCAGATTCTCCCTCTGCTTCTGAAGATGTGGCACCTGCTATTGCTGCCAATTCAGTTTTTGCTGCATCAACACCTGTTTCTGGCTCTACTGAATCAACACCTATGGTTTTCTCTGTGGAACAAACTGTCAGAAAGCAAAGAGAGAAGAAGAAGCCCCCTGTGGTTGATACTTCATTGAGACGTTGCACTCGGAGCGCGGCAAAGTTAGATGGCTTCAAAAACGTGGTTTTTGAGCAGCTCTCGCTTCAGCCATCAAAGAAGCGCCCACGTGCTAAGCCCATGGAGGACAAGGCCCAGCCCACTTTTGCGGATGGCACTGAGGATGCTTCGACTGCTGCACCTCCACACACTCCAATTCGAGTGCTTCAGGCGGTTGGCGTGGAGCTGGAGATCGATCCCTCTCAGCTGTCGATGGATAAGCTTATGGTTAATCCACAGGAGGACTCGTCTGCATCTTCAGCTTAATGATTATGTCATCTTATTTGGCTCCGCCTCGGTTGCATGTTATGTGTGTTCTCTCTATGGTTGAACTTTGTCAGTTTAGGGAACTGTCATTTTGTGCCTCTGAACTATGTTATCTTTTGGGTCGTATGGCATTGTATGTTATGCTTTATATACTTTTATGCTCATCGGTGGTTAATGAATTGTATCAAGACGCGTAGTTGGAAGGTTTTATGTTGGAATGTCCGTGGCTTGAACTCAGATACGAGACAGCGTTCTGTCAGAGAGAAAGTGACTGAAAGTCAATGTTCAGTAGTTTGTCTTCAAGAAACTAAGCTTTCTTCATGCTCTCAGGCAACTATGAAATCCATCTGTCCTCATGGTTTTGATCAATTTGTTTATTCCCCATCTAGAGGTGCCTCAGGGGGCCTTTTAACTGCTTGGCGATCGGGCACTCTCTTACAAGCTAAACCCTACGCTATTGTCATGCAGTTTACTTCTGTCCATAACAATGAACAGTGGTTTCTGGTTAATGTTTATGGTCCTTGTCAGGGTGAACTTAGGGATGAGTTTGTCTCTTGGATATACAATTTGGATATTGACCCTAGCCAACTATGGATGTTGATGGGAGATTTCAATTTTATTCGTTGCACTGATAATAGGAACCTCCCGGGTGGTGACATAAATGATATGTTTATTTTCAATGAAATTATTGGCCATTTGGGATTACTTGAGCTCCCCTTAAAGGGAAGACGGTTTACTTGGTCCAACATGCAGGACATGCCTCTTTTGGAGCAACTAGACTGGGTGTTTACTTCTGCTAGTTGGATTAACTCATATCCAATGACACAAGTGACTCCTTTGGCAAAAACTGCGTCTGACCATGTGCCCTGCCTGGTTAACATCAGTACATCCATCCCAAAGGCACATATCTTCAGATTTGAAAACTTTTGGGTGCATCAGGCTGGTTTCTTTGATTGTGTGCAAGAGGTTTGGAATCGTCCTTCTCGTAAAAGTCATATTGCAACAATTATTGTTGATAAATTATAGGCTTTGCGGTTTGCTTTGAAGAAATGGCAGAAAGGTTTATCTCATATTAAAGGGCTGATTGAGAAATGTAACTGGGTAATTCTTTGGCTGGACAATCTTGAGGACATGAGACATCTTTCTAGGCCTGAGAGTAACTTCAGAAAAATCATCAAGCAACACCATGAGCACCTGCTGCACATGCAATATCTTTACTGGAGGAAACGATGTACTATCAGGTATATTAAAGTTGGAGAGGAAAACACCAAATTTTTTCAGGCCATGGCAACTGAAAGATTCAGAAAAAATTCAATTGCTAGTCTGGTGTTGCCTGATGGATCTGTTACATCTAATCATGAGGTTATGGCCAGAGAGTTCTTGATTTCCTTCAAAAACAGAATGGGGATGATTAGGCCAATAGTTTTGGATGAGAACATTCTCTCACTAATACCTACGGTTCAGGGCTTGGAGGTACTTACAAAACCTTTTGAGATTAAGGAGATGGAGCAGGTTATTAATGAAATGCCTATTGATAAGGCACCTGGGCCTGATGGCTTCAATGGTCTTTTTCTTAAAAAGTGCTGGCCAATAATCTCTGCTGATTTTATTCAGTTGGTGCAGGAGTTTCATGCTGGTACAGTGCAGTTAGAAAACCTCAATGATGCTTACATTACACTGATACCAAAGAAACAGTCGCCTGAGGGGGTGGGAGACTTTCGGCCTATCTCCCTTACTAGTGTTGGCCTCAAATTCCTTACAAAACTGGCTGCTAATAGATTTCAGCAGGAAATCATTAAATGTATCCATAAAAACCAATATGGCTTCATAAAATCAAGAACAATCCAGGATTGTCTTGCATGGACTTTTGAATATATCCATCAGTGCAACCAGTCTAAGCAGCCCATCCTTTTGCTCAAGTTGGATTTTGAAAAGGCCTTTGATTCCATTCAGCATGAGGCTATATTAAGGATTCTTGCTGCAAAAGGTTTTGACAATAGATGGATTACATGGATTAGGCAGTTACTGTCTTCAGGCACTTCTTCTGTCCTGCTCAATGGAGTTCCTGGCAATCATTTCAAATGCAAATGTGGAGTTAAGCAAGGGGATCCAATCTCTCCCTTGCTCTTTGTTATTGTTGCTGATCTCTTGCAGACTTTGATTAATAACCTTCTTCAGCAGGGTTTGATAAGCAGGCCTCTGCCAACACATGATCCTGATTTTCCAGTGGTCCAATATGCTGATGACACACTATTATTCTTAAAGGCTGACAGGGACCATTTGGGGGCACTGAAATCAGTGTTATATTCTTTTTCAGAGGCAACTGGTCTTCAGATTAACTTTCATAAATCTTCCATGTATCCCATTAATGTGATTGACCAGGATGCTATTGATCTTGCTGCTTTCTTTGGCTGTAAGTTAGGCAAAATGCCCTTCACATATCTGGGCCTGCCTGTTGGGACTACCAGGCCTAAGATTGTGGATCTACTTCCATTAGTGGATTGTATGGAGAGAAGATTGACAGCAAGTTCTTGGTTCTTGCCTCAGGGAAGCAGGTTGCAATTAGTTAATTCTGTCATTTCCTCTTTGCCTATCTTCTTCCTTTGTACCCTGTCAATCCCTCAGGGTATTTTGAAGCAGTTGGAAAGGATCCAAAGGCAGTGTTTATGGAGGAAATATGTTTAGGAGAAGGGCCATTCATTAGCTGCTTGGCCTCTTGTTTGCAGGCCCAAAACAAAGGGGGGACTTGGAATCTTAAATCTGGGTTTGCAAAATGATGCTCTGCTACTAAAATTTCTGAATAAATTTTACAATAAAATGGATGTGCCTTGGGTTCAGTTAATTTGGGATTCTTAATATTTTGAAAGAATTCCTCATGATACCACCCTTTGTGGCTCTTTTTGGTGGAGGGATGTCTGCAAATTGATGGATAATTTCAGAGCAGTTACTGAGGTGGATGTTCGTAGTGGAGACACTGTGTTGTTCTGGTCTGACTATTGGCAAATTGGGAACAGCCATGTGCCTCTTCAAGATCGATTTCCTAGACTATATTCTTTTTGTCTCCACAAAAACCTTTCAGTCAAGGAAGTCTTTATGGCTGGCAGCTTGCAAGATCTCTTTTACTTGCCCCTCACTAAGCAAGCTTTTCAAGAATTTCAGCAGCTTTCGACCCTAATGGGATATTTCCATTTGGACTATAGCTGCCATGACTCTTGGGAATGGAGGCATGGAAAGAAGTCTTCTTATACTGCAAAAAAGTTTTATGATTTTGCTTACCAGCCAATGGTAGCAAACCCCATTTTGAGCTGGATTTGGAAGAGCTGCTGTACCATGTCGATCAAGATGTTTGCTTGGCTAGTTATAATGGACAGGGTTAACACCAAGGACATGATTCAGAGAAGGCAATGGAAGATTAATGAGGGACCACAATGTGTTCTATGTCCAACAGGGATTTTGGAGGACAGAAACCACCTTTTTTTCCTGTGCAACTTTAGTGCTCGCATCTGGATCTATCTGCAGATTGAATGGAAAGACAGTGAGGACATGGTGGAGATTGCCATCCATGCTAGAAAGGAGTTCAACAAACCTTTCTTTGCGGAGGTGGTTTTCACTGCCTGGTGGAACATTTGGAAGGTTAGAAATGACAGAGCTTTCAGGAACATCCAGCCTTCCTTCAGAGCATGGAGATATGGATTCATTCATGATCTCACTCTGCTTTCTCATAGAATCAAACAGAAGCACAAGGAGGCCTTACTTAAATGGATTGATTTCTTCCTCCTTGAGGGGAGTGGCTTTTATCCTCTTTTGTATCTTTGTATATATCAGGACTAGACTACTTGTATAGCTTTCTTTTGCTTTTTGTTTTTTTATTCCTCATCTTGAGGATACCTTGTACTACCTCTGTTTTTTCTTTGCATTAATAAAATGTTGTGGGGTGCAAGCCCTACAGTCTTCAAGGTTAAAAAACACTTGTAATGTGCATGACATGAGAACAAAACTGTTTATTCAATTGAAACTGAAATCAACATAGAGCAGGTTCAACAGCAAACCAGTTAAAGAAAAAGGTTTAAAACATACCTGTTGCGCCATTGGAGTTTCAATTCCATCCTTCAAATTTGAAAATAGTTGGTATGAGTAAATACAGTAATACAAGGGCAAAGGAGTATGAACCATAGCTACAGAACCTGACCTGAGAGCAAGTCTTCTTCTCCTTTAACCTTTGAGTTGGGATTCGAAGTGGTGGTCCTCGTGCTTTGGACACTGCAGTTCCCTTACTAACTGCTCGTGTTTGGGTGCTCTATGGTGGAGACGATGCTGTGTCAACTGGAACTGGGTTACTATCTGCCGGGGTTAGGGTTAGAAGGGGTGTAGCTGGTTCTCTGTCCAACTGGGTAGGGGTACAATCTGTGAGAGTCTGGGTTATGTGTGGTGGATCTGGTCCTTGGGCAAGTACAACCGTGGTTCTATCTGCATCAACTGGTAGCACTATCTTTTCTGAAGACCGTGTTGTTACTCCCTTAGATACTGCCATCACCCTCTCCAATTCAAATGGCTGATAAACAAGAAAAGTAATTGAAAGTATAGACATTGTATGATAGATAGGTGCAATGGATAGTGGGGAATAAAAGAGGGCATGAAATAATTCATATTTATGTTGTCTAACCAAACAGGATAGCATGACACAATTTCACATATATGATGGCTAACTAAACACGATAGCATGACACAATTTCACATTATGATGGCTAACTAAAAAAGATGGAAAGACATAGTTCAAAATATGAGACTATGTAAACAGGATGACATGATATAACTATATAATTTGTTTATTAAATAGGTTGGCATGCCATAATTCACATACATTCACGGATAGAATGCCATAATTCAAAATATGATGACTGTAAACACTAAACAGGATGAGATGATATAACTATATGATGTCTTTATTAAATGGGTTGCCATGCCATAATTCAGATAGATGATGTGTATGTACTATGTAAACATGATGGCATGATATAATTCAAATATATGATTTATATAGTAAGCAAGTAAGCAGATGACAATCCATATATGATGTAAAAACTAAGCAATGCAAGACAACATGCATGACATCGGTAATATAACCCTGCCAAGTTTGAGCATAGACCTCAGGGGGGAGATAGGACTGGTCATCAGTCTCTGAATCCTCCTCTGAGGAGCTCTCTATATCCAGCAAGATGTCTGCTTCAGCAGGTAGCATTGTCTGCTCTGAATACCTTGTTTTCACTCCAGATACTTCCATCACCGCTTCAAATGGCTGATGCACAGGAAGAGTAGTTGAATATACAAACATTGTCGACAAATGGAACACGTAATACAAAAAATGATATCATGATATAATTCACATACATGATGATTGGCTAAACAACATGGCATTGCATAATTCACATATATAATGCCTTTGCAACAAGATAGTATTGTATAATTCACATATATAATGTCTTGCAACAAGATGGCAATGCATAATTCACATATATGGTAATTAGACACTGAACACGTGGCATTCACACAAAGCATGTCTAAACTAATCAAATGACATAGCAATCCGAGACACCATACGCACGATATTAGCAACATAACCCTGCCAAGTTAGAGCATACACCTCGGGGGGGGGGGGATAGGACTGGTCATCTGTCTCTGAATCCTCCTCTGAGGAGCTATCCGTAACCAGCGAGATATGCGCTTCGTCAGATAGCAGAGTCTGCTCTAAAGACCTTGTTTTCATTTCAGAATTTGCCATCACCGTGTCAAATGGCTGATGCACACGAAGAGCAGTTGAATATACTAACATTGTTGACAAATGTAATATGTAACGAAAAAAGGATGGCCTGATATAATTTACATATAAGATGACTCGCTAAGCAGGATGGCATTGCAAAGTTGACATATATGATGCCTGGCTAAACAAGATGGCGTTGCATAATTCACATAAATGATGAATAAACTAAACAGATGGCATTCGCACAAAGGATGTCTAAACTAAGCAGAAGACATATTTGATATATAAAGTAAGCAATGCAAGACACCATATACATGATATAACCAACATCAGCATGCAAGTTAGAGCAAAGACCTCAGGGGGTAAATAGGAATTGTTTTCTCCTTCTGAATCCCCCTCAGAACAGATATCTTCCTCTCGATTACAATCCGAAATGCGTGGAGGGGGGCTGCCTTTGCACCTACCATGGAGCGACGTCTGCATGAAATTTTATTGCTACACAAGGCTCGTCTCTTTTGCTCTACATGTCCAGTTCCATTGTTTACAATAACTGTCATGCATAGGAATAAAACATAGTGAGATTATGTAAGGAGTGCATGCAGAAATCCAGAGTGATGGTAGCAACCTGTGGATAGACCCAAAACCAATAATAGCAGGCAGATAATGGCTTTAGTTAAAAAATACAGATAATGGCTTCTTTACTGTTTGTTTCCCATCCAACATGAAACTCATAGTAGACACCGGAGATTAACCAGGTAGTAGATAGACACTATTGATTGCGGCCCCGATATGTACCCCACAACCATTTAAAAACTCAAGTTTGACCATTAGTTTGGAGCTGACTCAGAGTCTAATCGGTGAACAGGACGATAAAGTAGCATGTAATATTAAGCGATGCATAACGTAAGCAGACACGAAAGAGTGCGACCTCTCTTGTGGACCCGTGTAGTCCTCGAGGTCATCTTCTCAGTTAATGATGGTAATGCAGTTTTCATGGCTGCCGCCGGCGGGGAAGAAGATATGAGGCTGCGAAAGACAGTCTGGAGGCCGGATCCCTGCTATGCTGGACCCTTCTATCATTGGAACAGCTGAGTTGGGGTGGACGTCGGCGCAGCAGGAGCGGGACAAACCATGCAAGGTTTTCTTTGACAACTATCTGTAAGAGAAGTAATTCTGTAAGGGCTCATTTGAGTTGGAGGATTCTAACAATGCAGGGATAGGAAATAGACAGGAATAGGATAGGAATGCACGTGCAAAACAGAGAATTTAAAAACACAGGATTTCTGCCAATCTGGGTGTTTGATTCACAACAATTGGAAGATCACAGGATGCAAAGAAGCATGGTGAGATTAAGTCAAACCACAAGAAAATGTACAGTTATAATGCTATTATGCTACTATATCTTAGTCTTGTGCTTCATGAATAGGAATTTGAAAAGGAGGACAAGTGAAAATTAAAATTCCTAAGTTTTTTCTTTCAAGGAAACACTAAAGGAACAAATCCGTGTGCTAAGTGGACAATATATATATAACATGTAGAGTAAAAAAGAGATGCAACAAGTGTACAACCTCTTTGGCGAAGTCATGTCGATCTCAGCGTGATTGGGTTGTCCGGTGAGGATGCTCCGACTGACTTTGCTGCCGGAGGAGGCGAAGAAGATCTTAGGCGTCTGGAGATGGAGCCCGAGGTACTGCTCCGCTGTGATGGAGGGTTTCGTCGTTGGAGCAGCTCTAGTGAGTTGTACGACGACGAGGCTGAAGCAGAACAAGAGAGACAACGAACAACGTTAACCTGAGTGGAATTCTAATTGCATCTCCAATACATGACGTAAAATACATAACCACAAAGTGCTAGATGTAAAACACATCAGCCGCTCATCTCTAAACTTAACTGTCGAAACTGAATTTAACTATCGAAACTCAACTTAACTGTCGAAACTGAACTTAACTGTCGAAACTGAATTTTGCTGTCAAAACTGAATTTTGCTGTCGAAATTGAATTTTGTTGTCGAAACTGAACGCACTAGCAAGGTGAGGCTACATGTCGGTCAACTGACTTTTTCATCTCTGGTCAGTCGATTTTAAAGCCGTTGGATACAAAATCAAGGGCCTGCGGTTCATCTTCAACCTCCACCCCCCTGAGCCGCCAGCCACCACCGGCCAAATAGCAGCCCCCCGCCGCCGGCGGTGCACCGCCCGGCCCGCCCTGAAAACACTCCCCACTACCGGTCCGCCGCCGCCCCGGCCATCCCTCTAGGCCCCCCCGTGCCAAGCTTTTTCTCTGGCGATCCCCACGCCACCGCTGAGGGAGTCCTGGATTAGGGGGTATCCGGAGAGCCGGACTATATACATCATCCGGACAATTGAAGCGTGAAGATACAAGACTCAAGACTTCGGCCCGTGTCCGGATGGGACTCTCCTTTGCGTGGAAGACAAGCTTGGCGATCCGGATATTATATTTCCTTCCTTGTAACCGACTCCATGTAAACCCTAGTCCTCTCCGGTGTCTATATAAACCGGAGAGGATGGTCCTTAGAAGACCGATCACAATTACAATCATACCATCACAGGCTAGCTCTTAGGGTTTAGCCTCTACGATCTCGTGGTAGATCTACTCTTGTACTATTCATATCTTCAATATTAATCAAGCAGGAAGTAGGGTTTTACCTCCATCGAGAGGGCCTGAACCTGGGTAAACATTGTGTCCCTCGCTTCCTGTTACCATCAGCCTAAGACGCAGAGACCGGGACCCCCTACCCGAGATCCGCCGGTTTTGACACCGACATTGGTGCTTTCATTGAGAGTTCCTCTGTGTCATCGCTTTGAGGCTTGATGGCGCCTTCAATCGTCAACAACACGGTCCAGGGTGAGACTTTTCTCCCCGGAAAGAACTTTGTGTTCGGCGGCTTCGCACTGCGGGCCAATTCACTTGGCCATCTAGAGCAGATCGACAGCTACGCCCCTGGCCACCAGATCAGGTTCGGAAACTTGAACTACACGGCGGATATTCGCGGAGACTTGATCTTCGACGGATTCGGCCCTATGCCAGGAGCACCGGACAGTCACGACGAGCACGGCCTAGACCTGTTGTCGGACAATGCTCGGAACATCATCCCTGCAATAGCCCCGGATCTAAATCCGGAAGAGGTTGCGTTACCCAAGGACGGAGGGGTAGACCCTGCCCCATAGGCCGTATACTCATCGGCGGTGGAGCCGAACACAGGTCTCACCTCTGTGGAGGCCTGTAACCCCGGGCCCCCGGACTCGTATCCGGTCGTTGGTTCCGGTCCGCACACTCTTGACCCAGCCGAGCCAGGTTGGGCTTAATGGAGTTTATCGCTGCAGACATCTTTCAGCACTCGCCCTTTGGCGACATGCTGAAATCATTAAAGTCTCTCTCCCTTTGTTAGGAGGCTTTGGGCCGAACTATGTCCGGCTTGAGTGAGAAGCAGGCGACGAAGGAATTCGCTGCCCACCCACCACCCACTTCATTGCCATGATCGATGATTTAATCGACGTGCTTGACTTCGACTTCGAAGACATCGACGGTATGGACGACGATGCCGGAGACGTACAGGAGCCACCGCTCACAGGGCAGTGGACAGCCACCTCTTCATATGATATATACATGGTGGACACTCCGAAAGAAACCAATGACGATGAGGCAACAAAGGATAACCCCTCCAAGAAGAAAGCAAAGCTTGGGCGTCGCCCGCGCCGCTCCAAGCCCCGCCAAGGCAATACCGGTACCGGAGACGAAAACAATCCGGACGGTGCCGATGATGAATACAACCCCGAACAGCCCGCCTTCGAGCAGGCCGAGCAGGAAGATGGGCAGGACATCCCAGATGAACAAGCGACGGACGGGTATCCGGAGGAGGACAACTACATGCCTTCCTCCGAAGACAAGATTAGCCTCGGCGACGATGAGTTCGGCGTGCCCGAGGACCCCGTGGAGCAGGAGCGCTTCAAGCGCCGGCTTATTGCCACTGTGAGAAGCCTGAAGAAGAAGCAGCAGCAGCTTCAAGCTGATCAAGACCTGCTCACAGATAGATGGACAGAAGTCTTGGCAGCCGAGGAATATGGACTCGGGTGCCACATGGCTGACCGGCCGCCTCGAGGCCGGGATAAAACAAGATATCAGCCCTAATACCAGCCTGCACCCCCGCGCCAGTTTACTACGGCCCGAGGCAATACTCAGGACCTGCACGATAAACTGGATAACGCCGCAGGACAACCAAGATCGATCTACGGATCACGGGGGCGCGCCGCAGCACATGACAATGACCGTCATACCGGATACACTAACAGCAAATCGGACCGGGCCGAATATAACGACATAGCCCGGCACAGAGGCGCCGCACACCCCCTCTGCTTCACTGATGAAGTGATGGATCATGAATTCCCAGAAGGGTTCAAACCCGTAAACATCGAATCATACGATGGCACAACAGACCCCGCGGTATGGATTGAAGATTTCCTTCTCCACATTCACATGGCCCGCGGAGACGATCTACAGGCCATCAAGTATCTTCCCCTTAAGCTCAAAGGACCCGCCCCACACTGGCTAAACAGCCTGCCCGCAAATTCCATTGGCAGTTGGGAAAACCTGGAAGACGCATTTCTTGACAACTTCCAAGGCACATATGTGCGACCTCTGGATGCCGATGACTTGAGCCACATTACTCAACAGCCCGGAGAATCAACCAGGAAATTCTGGACTCGGTTCCTAACTAGAAAGAACCAAATAGTCGACTATTCGGACGCCGAAGCCCTGGCGGCCTTCAAGCATAATATCCGTGAGGAGTGGCTCGCCCGACACCTCGGCCAGGAGAAACCCAAGTCTATGGCAGCTCTCACGACACTAATGACCCGCTTTTGCACGGGCGAGGACAGTTGGTTGGCTCGCAGCAGCACTACGCCACATTCTGGCACGTTAGATGTCCGTGACAATAACGGCAAGCTACGACGCAACAAACACAAGCGATGGAACAACGGCGACAACACCGAAGACACAACAGTCAATGCCGGATTCAGCGGATCCAAATCCGGTCAGCGGAAGAAGCCATTCAAAAGAAACAATCAGGGACCGTCCAGTCTAGACCGTATACTGGAGCGCTCGTGCCAAATTCACGGCACCCCAGACAAGCCAGCCAACCACACCAACAGAGACTGCTGGGTATTTAAACAGGCCGGCAAAATAAACGCCGAAAACAAGGATAAGGGGCTGCACAGCGACGATGACGAGGAGCCCCGGCGTCTGAACATGGGGGGACAGAAGAAATTTCCCCCCAGGTGAAAATGGTCAACATGATCTACGCCAACACATCCCCAAGCGGGAACGGAAGCGAGCACCGCGGGATGTCTACGTGATGGAGCCAGACGTCCCCAAATTCAACCCATGGTCAGCTTGTCTGATCACCTTTGATCGTTGGGATCATCCAACTAGCATCCGTCACGGCGGCTCAGCCGCATTGGTTCTAGACCCAATCATAGATGGATTTCACCTCACAAGAGTTCTTATGGATGGAGGCAGCAGCCTGAACCTGCTTTACCAGGACACAGTGTGCAAAATGGGCATCGATCCTTCAAGGATTAAGACCACCGAAATCACCTTTAAAGGTGTAATTCCTGGAGTAGAGTCCCGTTGTACGGGCTCTATAACATTGGAAGTGGTCTTCGGATCTACGGATAACTTCCGAAGGGAAGAGCTAATCTTCAATATCGTCCCTTTCCGCAGTGGTTACCACGCACTGCTCGGACGAACCACATTCGCTAGATTCAATGCAGTACCACATTATACATACCTCAAGCTCAAGATGCCAGGCCCGCGCGGGGTCATAACAGTCAACGGAAATATGGACCGCTCTCTCCGTACAGAAGAGCACACTGCAGCCCTTGCGGCAGAAGTACAATGCGGCCTCCTTCGGTAAGCCACCAATCCGGCGATGACAACCTCAAGCTCCGTCAAGCGAGGGCGGAACACCCTGCAACAGGATCAGCAGGCACGCCAAGAGCATGACTAGCAGTCCGGCCTCCGCTCAAATCCCATCAAAGCAGCATTCATGCCACGTGTACACAATTACGCACTCAAAATACCATGGGCACAGGCGGAGGCGTAGCAGTGGCTCAGTCAACAGTATGGTATTGCTTCGTAACCTTTCCTTTTACCTTTAAGGACATTGCTTTAGTGCAGCTTCTCCAGAAGAGCCGGATTGTCGGACTTACATAGGAGAGAAAACCATGGAGGCAACAGGCTTTGCGCACAGAAGGAAATACCCAGGTGGAATCTATTTGCTATCGTTATACCTGCTTTATCTATCTGTACGTAGCCTGCCTCTGGATAGGATATGTCAAATAATCCTATTTATCTCCACGTAATGCATTCATTGTAAACATACGCCTAAACGTATTATTCATCAATGGGAGATCATATACATCGTCAGCTTATTATTCTTATTTGAGCATTTTTCTTACAAATGTCTATTAGATTTTGCATCCGTACACTTTGGTACGTTCAGTTTGCCAGGGGCTTCTTATGGCGCCCCATAATACGGTAAAACAAGTCCGAACACTTTCAACAGTGCGGCACCCCGAACTTATAGCATTATATGCATCAGCTCTGAATCATGTTTTGGGTCTACAGTTGGGATAGCCCGGCTCCCTTGTTTTGGTGCCTTACGTTCCGTTATATCGACTAAGGTAGCGCAGGGAGAACTACTGCAATTGTGCCCTGGTTCTTTTGTACGAGCACCTTAGTAGAGAAAGCCGAAAACTGACTGGCATGATGTGGCGAGAGCTGGTCGCTGTTCGAGAGGTCTTAAAATCCTTAAAGATTTTTCCACTTTAGGCGATAATTCAGCTTCGTCCGATCTAGGCGTATATAGCGCCCCAATTCGGCCTTCCAGATTCTAGGGGCTTCGCCAGAATTTAAAATTGTAGACTTCTATGGCTAAGTGAAGGTTATAAAGCCGCATAGTCCGATTGACTTGTTCGCTGCGCTGGACACCTCCTTAAGGGACCAAACATTTGGATAAAGAGTGTCCAGGTTTTCCACAAACACCCCAGTACTAGTTACATGGGGGCGGAAGCCGACGATTGGCCTACTTTCAGAATTTGATAAACAGCCGCACAGAAGGTAATATTTTAAAGAACAAAAGCGCTACATAGCACAAGTAACTTCATCTTTAAAATACAAACATGACAGAAGTGAATTCATTCAAAAATTATGTCCTTGGTACACTCATCGGCCACGAGGCGAGCACCCTTCATAACGCCATCATAATACTTCTCGGGAACGCAATGCGGCTTGCCCTATGGCGGCCCGTCCTTCACCAGCTTCTCCGCATCCAGCTTGCCCCAATGCACCTTCGTACGGGCAAGGGCCCGGCGGGCACCCTCATTGCAAACAGATCGCTTGATGACTTCCAGTCGCGAACAGGCATTCACCATCCGCTTGATCAGGCCGAAATAGCTGGTGGGCAGAGGCTCACCAGGCCACATCCGGAATATGAAATACTTCATAGCCACTTCGGCCGCCTTGTGGAGTTTGACCAACTGCTTCAGTTGGTCACTCAGAGGCGTTGAATGTTCGGCCCCAACATACTAGGACCAGAACAGCTTCTCCGTTGAGCTCCCCTCCTGGGCACGGTAGAACTCCGCGGCATCTGATACGCTGCGTGGCAGATCTGCGAATGCCCCTGGAGAGCTCCGAACTCGAGTAAGTAAAAGAAACGCCTCCTCCACATGTTTGCTTTGCATAAAGAATTTCTTACCCGCCGTTATCTTTTTGGCCTCCTGGATTTCCTGCTGTGCCCAATCGGCTTCGGCCTTGGCATCTTTTATACTTATAAGGGCCTTCACAAGCTCGGCCTCTTTTGCTTTAAGCTCATGCTCCACGGACTTGAACTTTTTGCCGAGCTCCTGGAGCTCCTCTTGTACCTCGCCCACTCGGGCTTCTTGCTTTTTGCGCTACTTGCATTCCAAGGCCGCCTTGTGTTCGGCCTCGGACAGCGCTTTCTTGAGAGACGCCACTTCGGTGGTGGCCTCTGTTACCAAATCACGACGCTTCGTCGTCAGCATATTTAAATTTTATCTGCCATTCATTATATAAGAGAGGGGAATCATTCACCTTTGCTCTCCTCGAGCTGCCTCCTCGTGAGGTCGAGCTCTCCTTGCGCCCGCTCTAAGTCTTGACTTAGGCCGGCGATTTCGGCCGTACGGACAGCAGCGGCCATCAGCACAACCTGTTTATTTACACTCGAACTTACTGTTAGACTCCTGCAGATTATAATTTACCCTCCGTTTGGTTTTTCCTTCCGAACACCAAACAGAGTATCAGGGGCTACTAGCTATCGGGTGGTAATTTCACACATTTTTCACTTACCTCAAAGCCTGTCAGGAGGCTGGTGCAGGCTTCGGTAAGTCCGCTCTTGGCGGACGAAACCTTATGAATCACCGCACTCATAAGAGTACGGTGCTCTTCATCTATGGAAGCGCCACGAAGCGCTTCCAGCAGACAATCCGATACAGACGGCCCTCCCTCCCTAACGAGGGGCTGCCCGCCTGAATCCGGGACCACTGAAGGCTCCAGGACAGTGTTCGGCTGAGAGTCCAGCTTACCGCGGCTCTCGTCAACACGATCCGCGGGGATCTTGAACCCCGCGAGTCCGACGTCTGGAATGCCGCCTTGAGGCGCCTCCAGGGCCACCTCCCCCATCTCTGTGAGCCTTTGGGACAACACCTCCGTGTCATCCGCAGGCCGAGGAGAAGTGGCCTTTGGAAGTGAGTTCATTGCTGACTCACTCAAGGACCCATCCGAAGACGACACCTCGGGATGGGCCTTGGCCGGACTGCATACAAGTTCAGCATTACAACAAAACTATGAAGCAAAATTACGATGGAGTGCGGATACTTACGATCGCACTAGGGGCTTCTTCCTGGGCAGCCACCCCTCCTCGCTATCGGCGGCGGTGGCGGAGTAGTCCGGAAGGGACACCTTTCCCTTCTTGGACGTCCCAGTCTCCCCTTCCGGGGTGGCCTTCCTCTTTTTCTCCCCCCCCCAGTATGGGGAGTTGGAGTTTCTTCTTGTTTTCCCCCACTTCCGCGGGAGGAATCTACCTCGTCGTCATCAGACGACAAGGGTATGACGGCCTAGCGCCGGGGGCCTCTCCTGGTGCCCTAGTCCGCCCTCTCAGGCCCCTCGTCCTTTCCGGATGGGGCTGCCTCCTCCTCTTCTTCTTCTTCCCCTTCGGGGGAGGAGTGTGCCCTATCGTCTTCGGACGAGGCTTGCGTAACCTTACGTCGGAGACCCTTTCCGGTCCTCGGGGCCTTCTTATCGGCCTTCTTCTCCGGCCCCATATAAGGTGCCAGGACCAGCATCTTCGTCAGGAGATCATTAGCTGGGCTTTCTGGAAGCGGAGCCGGACAGTCGATCCGCTCCGCTGTCTCCACATAATCCTGAATAAATGTACACAATCATTTAAGGCTTCCCCTGAATATATTGGGAAGAACCGAACCCGGTGGCAGCCTGAGAACTCACCTGAATAGGATGCCACGTGACATGGAGCCCGCGGTCCTCGGATATGAGAGGAGGTACTTCGGTGGCCTTGAACAACGTCTTCCACGCGTTCTTGTGCTTCATGCTGTAGAGCCTCTGGAGCGTCTGGTGTTCGGCCAAGACGAACTCCCACAGATTAAATGCCCGCCTTTGGCACAACAGAATTCGGCGAACGAGCATGACCCGGATCACGTTGACAAGCTTGATGTTCTTGTCCTTCATGCCCTTGATGCAGTTTATGAGTCCGGTCAGCTCTGTAGGTTCGCCCCAGGACAGGCCCTTCTGTTCCTAGGAGGTGAGCCGCATGGGGGTTCCGGATCGGAACTCGGGGGTCGTCGCCCAGTTGGCGTCGCGCGACTCGGTGATGTAGAACCACCCCGACTGCCACCCCTTCACGGTTTCTACAAAGGAGACGTCAAGCCAGGTGACATTAGGCATTTTGCCCACCATGGCTCCTCTGCACTCCACTTGCTGGCCGCTCACGATCTTCGGCTTCACGCAGAAGGTTTGCAGCCACAAGCTGAAATGAGGCTTGATGCGAAGGAAAGCCTCGCATACGATGATGAACGCTGAGATGTTGAGGACGAAGTTCGGGGCTAGATCATGGAAATCTAGCCTGTAGTAGAACATGAGCCCGCGGACGAAGGGGTGGAGTGGAAACCCCAGTCCATGGACAAAGTGGGCAAGAAACGTGACCCTCTCGTGGGGTCCTGGAGTTGGAATGACCTGCCCGCCGTCTGGTAGCCGGTGCGCTATGTCTGCGGCCAAGTATTCGGCCGCCCGAAGACTTGCGATATTCTTCTCCTTCACGGTGGAAGCCACCCATTTGCCTCCTGCTCCGGACATATTTAACTGTGCGGAGAAGACTTGGACTAGGGCGCTGGAGCTTGAGGAGGCAAGAGTGGGCAAAGGAGGAACAAGGTGTGGGTAAAAATGGGGAACTCTTATCCCTTTATAGAGGAGACGGAAGCGGTGCGCCTCCCCACTAGCTTGTTGAGAATCGCTTACTTCCCAAGCGCCACGATTGATGGCACGGGGGGATTACCCATTGTCGGTGTCAAAACCGGCGGATCTCGGGTAGGGGGTCCCGAACTGTGCGTCTAGGCGGATGGTAACAGGAGACAAGGGACACGATGTTTTTACCCAGGTTCGGGCCCTCTCAATGGAGGTAAAACCCTACTCCTTCTTGATTAATATTCATGATATGGGTAGTACAAGAGTAGATCTACCACGAGATCAGAGAGGCTAAACCCTAGAAGCTAGTCTATGGTATGATTGTTGTTCATCCTACGGACTAAAACCCTCCGGTTTATAAAGACACCGGAGAGGGCTAGGGTTACACAGAGTCGGTTACAATGGAAGGAGATCTTCATATCGTATTGCCAAGCTTGCTTTCCACGCCAAGGAAAGTCCCATCTAGACACGGGACAAAGTATTCAATCTTGTATCTTCATAGTCCAGGAGTCCGACCAAAGGTGATAGTCCAGCTATCTGGACACCCCCTAATCCGGGACTCCCTCAGTAGCCCCCGAACCAGGCTTCAATGACGATGAGTCCGGCGCGCAGATTTGTCTTCGGCATTGCAAGGCGGGTTCTTCTCCAAATTCCATATACCTGCTGAATAGTGTCCGGCTTCTGATGAATGTTGCGCTCCTTGGCTTCTGCGCCCAATAATGGCCATCTTCCACGTGTCAAGCGAATGCGAAAAGCCAGGGTGTTTTTTTTCATTTAGCCCCCTAGCTGCGCAAATGAGCCGCCTATAAAAGAGACGGGGATTTAGATCCGAATCACACCATCTTCCCTCCACAAGCATTCATCGGAGTGCATTCGACAGAGATCCATTCCATCATGGCCAGTCGACGTAGCTCCTCCTCTCGCCCCCTAGCCCTCATCCTGGAGATTGGGAGAGATGCTTCGTCCCGCACAGCGAGCTAGTGGCACTCCAAACCAAGGGGTTTCTCCCCCCAGCCTACATGGTCCCGGTTCGAGCCGGGCTTGCCACCTATAATGATGGAGAGCAAGCGGAGAGCGTCCCCAACCCCACCAAAGGAGAGCGGGTATGCCTTGTACCTTATTTGATAAGGGGGCTCGGATTTCCAATTCATTCGTTTCTCCGGGGGCTCCTGGAGTTCTACGGCCTCCAGTTGCACAACCTTACGCCTGCCTCCATATTGCATATTGCGGGCTTCGTAGCCCTTTGCGAGCTATTTCTGGGCGTCGAGGCCCATTTCGTGCTGTGGAAGAAACTGTTCTGCCTTCTGCCCCGTTCTCAGGAGGGGTCGATATATCAAGTGGGCGGAGCCGAACTATGGCGCATCGCCGGGACCGGATATCTATCTGGAACCCCAAAGAAGGCGTCTGAAGACTGGCCCTCAAAATGGTTTTATATAGAAGATGTCCCCCTGCCGGACCCTGTTCAGATCAGCCTCCCTGAGTTTAATAATGCTCCTTTGAAGAAGCGCCTAAGCTGGCATCCACGGAGCCCTCAGAAGGAAAATGACAGGGACGTCCTTTACCTGATGAGACGGATAAGGTTGTTAGCTCATTCCGGACTGACCATGATCGAGGTCATGGCCACATGCATTATGCGGGGGGTGCAGCCGCTTCAGTATAGAGGCCACCCCATGTGGGATTTCAATGGGGAGGACGACGCCACCCAGTGCAGCCGTAAGGGGTCGGAGTCGGCTGCCGCTCTAATGAAGATCTTGTCCACTTTGTACAAGGGAGAAGAGGAGGAATTCCTCCGCGCCAACCCACAGGGCGGATTTTCTATGTACAATCCTCCAAGCTGGGTAAGCAGACACTTTCACTTGCCCATCCGTTTCATATTCCCATAGTTAAGTATTCAGCCTAGCAATTCCAATGCAGGAGCTATGCCAGGCTGTAAAGGAGATAAACAACCCTCCTCCACAACCCGAGGACCCGGAATGGTCCTTCGATCCGGACTCCCAAGAGGACTCGGACTTAGCTGTGGAGCTGATCGATGGGGTGTTTCATCAATTGAGCAAGGACAACACCTTGGTGGCCATTACGGCCGATTATCCCGGACTACTTCCAGCCTCACAAGTAACTGAGACCGAAGTCCTAGTACTTCTAAGATGATACATCCATGCTTATTTTTTATCACCATATACCAATGGCGTTTTTCCAGGGGAAGTCCTTGAGGCGGAGGGCCGAGCCTGCGGTGGCTAGCCAACAAGGGGCTTCAAGGACTGGCAGGCTAAACAGAAGCACGGTCCGGATTGAGACGCCGGCGCAGCGGTATGGTGCGCGATTTTATTCCCAGGTTTTATTCCCTCGAGGCGTACCAACACTCGTGCTTTCTTCAGGAAAAAAAGCACTCGCCGGAACTATATCCGGAGAGGTTGCCAATCGCGCCTCCACCGGCCAGGCTCCAAGGCCGGGTCCGGAAGCGGAGGCGAGTACGAGGCGCGCACCGGACGCTCCTCGACAGAGGATGCAGACGGGTTGTCTGCCACCAATTCAGAGGTGGAGAGTGCCATGAACCACATGCATCGCCGTACAATTCTTCGTGACGCTTGTTTCTCCCAAGAGGCGTTAGATGCCTTCAATACGGGAGATGCGTATCTCCGTGCCGCTCAAATGGTCTAGCCAGAGCCACAGAGCAGTATGTAAAAGACATACGGGTGAGAAAATTTGATGGTTATATATGTCAGTAGCCCCCGAGACTTGAAACAGTTAGAATAACTGATTTAAGGATCATTTGTTATGCAGGATCTTATAGAAAAGAATACCCAATTGTCCCATGAGCTGGAAGAGTGCAAAGGCCAACTTGAGGCCGCACTAGTCGCGACATGGGAGGTCAAGGAGACCCCCTCTGGTACTATATGCTTTGAAAGATAAGTATGTTGCAAAGTGCGGCATGTGTAAAAATCTGACAATAACATTGCAGATGGCGCCGGAGTGAATCCAGACCAACAATAGCTCTTGCGCCGGTTAAAGGCTGGTGAGAGCGTGCTTACAAGGGTGAGGCAAGAGAAAAATAAGCTCCAAGATGTCAACACCCAGCTGGGCGAGGAACTAAAGGATGTTCGTGCTCAGCTGTCGGACTCCGTGAAGGAGAATCGGCGGCTTCGACTCGGCATTTTTAGTAAGTGCTTTGAACAAACTTCAGAAAAAGAGTTCGGCGAGGAAATCGATTGACAGAGTTATGTCTGTAGGTATGCTGACAGGTAGGCCTGCGGAGGAAATGCCCGGATCTATGGGTGACCTTCGTCCCGAGCTCTTACAATTGCACGAACAAGTTCGGCAGGTGATGCAAGGCGTCGCCCAGGCTTTGTGGCCATCCGTCTCCATGCCTGAAGGCCTTGGAGAGCTTGCGGCGGCGCTTCCGATTATGGAAGATATCGGCCTGCCGTCAAGGCGCTAGGGAGGCCTGGGCCATGGTGAAGACACGGTACACGAAGGCTGACCCAAACCACATGGCCGAGGTCGGACCGGTAGGGCCCGATGGGAAGGAGATCCCTGTGAGCTTAGTGTACGACCAGGTAGAGCTGGCCGCCAAATATTCTCAATAGGACTGTAAACTAGATAGCCTGTTGGATGGTATTGAAGAGGAATATACCCAGTCAAATTGACTATGTATTTTAAGATGACATGTAAAATGCCTTCTCGCCGGATTATAGATCGTTTGTCATGGCGGACCTTTTCGCTTCAACCTCGGGACCCGATAGTCCGGAGTGTGTCCGAATACCCTCTCGGTTATGTAAGAACCGGGGCATGCGTGGAGACCAGGCGTAGGGGTCATTAGTGCTTGAACAGACAAGTGCCCAACTAGTTATGTTATATTACATGGTTAGTAAGAAACATCTTCTAGGGAGAATAGTTCCGTTAGGGGTTCCTTTCCCTGGGAGGCATGCCCTAAAGTGCATGTCCGGACTGTGAAAAAAGCAGAAAAGCATCAGGGGGGCGGATAAATAAACAAGTGAGAAATCATCTTTTAGTTCACCGACCGAATATTCCCTTAAGAACGCTAACTTTCGGCTTCACCCAGTCTGAGGTACACATCTGGCTGACCCGGCAGTAACAATCGCAGAGGTGCTCCCTTTACCGCCTAGCCGAACAATCGGGAATGTAGGGGTAAGCACAGGAGCAAGGCAACCCAGCTTGGCCAAAACTTAAGTCATATCGATGCATATAATGGTGAATAAAAGGTACATGCGGAAGTGTGACACATGTGTTGGGCATGATGCCCGTATAAACAAGCTTCTGTTAAAGAAGCCCCCGGGTATAATGAGCGCGGATAGCGCGTCAATTGTGTGCGAACAACGCGAAAACGAGCCCTTAAAGGCTGTAAGAGAAAAAGAGGGAGAAGGAGAGAAATATAAGACAACGAATGTGTAAAAAATAGACAGAGGAAGGAGACAAACACAGAATCCGGCGCTAGGCGTAGAATCTTTGTAGACGGGCTGCATTCCATGGGTTCGGCTCGAGTCGGTTATTCGATGCATTTCGCAGACGGTACGCTCCACCAGTCAGGACTTGGTCAATTATGAAGGGACCTTCCCATTTGGGCTTGAGTTTGTCCTTTTTCTTGTCCGACAGGCGTAGAACTAATTCGCCAACATTGTAAGTTTTGGCCCGTACTTCTCTGCTTTGATATCTTCGAGCCTGCTGTTGATAGAATGCAGAACGGGCTTTTGCCACATCGCGCTCCTCCTCCAAGGCATCCAAACTGTCTTGCCAATCGAGTTCGACTTCTCTTTCTTTGTACATGTGCACGCGAGGTGAGTCATGAATTATGTCGCAGGGGAGAACTGCCTCTGCGCCGTATACCATAAAGAATGGTGTGAATCCGGTGGTGCGATTCGGGGTGGTACGCAGCCCCCAGAGTACGGAGTCGAGCTCCTCTACCCAGTGTGTGTTAGATTCCTTGAGGGACCGCACTAATCTGGGTTTGATGCCGCTCATGATTAGACCATTTGCTCGCTCGACTTGACCGTAAGTTTGTGGGTGATAGACTGAAGTGTAGTCGAGCTTGATGCCCATGTTTTTGCACCAGAGTTTGACCTCGTCGGCCGTAAAGTTCGTGCCGTTATCAGTCATGATGCTGTGGGGGACGCCATAACGGTGTACTACCCCTAATATGAAGTCTATCACTGGTCCAGATTCGGCCGTCTTAACAGGCTTGGCCTCTATCCATTTGGTGAATTTGTCCACCATGACCAGTAGGTATTTTTGCTTGTGGGTTCCTCCTTTAAGGGGTACAACCATGTCAAGCCCCCAGACCGCGAAGGGCCAGGTGATGTGATAGTTTGGAGTTCGGTGGTGCATATGGCTTTGGTGACAAAAGTGCAACCGAACATCGGCTAAGCTGACATCTGCGGTAGTGTGGTAAACCCGAAGGCTGTGTCGGTGTCAAACCGGCGGATCTCGGGTAGGGGGCCCGAACTGTGCATCTAGGCGGATGGTAACAGGAGACAAGGGACACGATGTTTTACCCAGGTTCGGGCCCTCTTGATGGAGGTAAAACCCTACGTCCTGCTTGATTGATATTGATGATGTGGGTATACAAGAGTAGATCTACCACGAGATCAAGGAGGCTAAACCCTAGAAGCTAGCCTATGGTATGATTGTTGTTCGTCCTACGGACTAAAGCCATCCGGTTTATATAGGACACCGGAGAGGGCTAGGGTTACACAGAGTCGGTTACAATGGTAGAGATCTACACATCCGTATCGCCAAGCTTGCCTTCCACACCAAGGAAAGTCCCATCCAGACACGGGACAAAGTCTTCAATCTTGTATCTTCATAGTCTTGGAGTCCGGCCGATGATGATAGTCCGGCTGTCCGGACACCCCCTAGTCCAGGACTCCCTCAGTAGCCCCCGAACCAGGCTTCAATGACGACGAGTCCGGCGCGTATGTTGTCTTCGGTGTTTGCAAGGCGGGTTCTCCTCCATGTTCCATGTGTTAGCCGAATAGTGTCTGGTTTCTTCATAAATGTTGCGCTCCTTGGATTCCACATCCAATAATGGCCCTCTTCCACGTGTTGCATGAATGCGAAAAGCCAGGGTATTTTTGTGTTTTACCCCCCTAGCTGCGCGAATAAGCCGCCTATAAGAGAGGCGTGGATCCAGATCCGAATCACTCCATCCTCCTTCCGCAAGTACTCATTGAAGCGCATCTGACAAGAATCCATTCCAACATGGATAGTCGACGCGGCTCCTCTTCTCGCGCTCCCAGTCCTTAGCCAGGAGATTGGAGGAGATGCTCAGTCCCGCATAGCGAGTTAGTGACGCTCCAAGCAGAGGGATACCTTCCCCCAGCCTTTATGGTTCCGGTTCGAGCCGGACTGGCCACCTACAAGGGTGGGAAGCAGGCGGAAAGCGTCCCCAATCCCTCTAAAGGAGAGCGGGTATGCTTCGTCCCTTACTTAATAAGGGGACTCGGATTTCCCATACATCCGTTTCTCCGGGGCCTCCTGGAGTTCTACGGACTCCAACTTCACCACCTCACACCTGCCTCCATTTTGCACATCACGGGCTTTGTAGCTGTTTGTGAGTTGTTCTTGGGCATCGAGCCCCATTTTGCGCTTTGGAAGAGGCTGTTTTGCCTCGTACCCCGTTCTCACGAGGGGTCGATATATCAAGTGGGCGGAGCTGAAATATGGCGCATCGCCGGGACCGGATATCTATCCGGAACCCCGAAGAAGGCGTCCGAAGACTGGCCTTCGGAGTGGTTCTATATGGAAGACGCCCCACTGCCGGATCCAGTTCGGATCGGCCTCCCGGAGTTTAGTAACGCTCCTTTGAAGAAACGCCTGAGTTGGCGCCCGCGGAGCCCTCAACTGGAAGATGATAGGAGCGTCCATTATCCGATGGGCCGGATACGGTTACTGGCCCATTCCGGATTAACCATGATTGGAGTCATGGCCACATGCATTATGCGAGGGGTGCAGCCGCTCCAATATAGGGGCCACCCCATGTGGGATTTCAACGGGGAGAATGACGCCACCCGTCATTGTCGCAAGGGGCCGGGATCGGCCGCCGATCTGGCGAAGATCCTGTCCGGCTTGTACAAGGGGGAGAAGGAGGACTTCCTCCGCACAAGTCCATTGAATGGATTCTCCATGAATAACCCTCGGAGCTGGGTAAGCGGACGTTTATATATCTGATCCGTGCCTTCAAAGACAAGTGTCTTATTTTATGATTTCGACGCAGGAACTGCGCCAGGATGTGGAGGGCATAGAAAGCCTGACTCCGCAACCCGAGGATCCGGGAAGATCCCTTGATCCAGCCTCTAGAGAGGATCCGGACATAACGGTGGAACTGATTGACGGGGAGTTCCACCAGCTCAGCATAGACAATGCTCTAGTCGCCATTACGGCTGACTACCCCGGTTTATCCCCGGCTTCCCAGGTGAGTACGACCGAAGTCCTGACACCGTTACCTTTTTAATGCTTATTTCTGACCACCGTGTACCAACGGTGCTTTGCAGGAGGTGCCTTTTTGGCGGGAAGCCGAGCCCGCGGCGACCGACCAACCAAGGTCAGTGCGGCCCAGCAGGCGGAACAGGAGTGCGACGCGAATCGAAACGTCGCCGCAAAGGTATGGCGCACCATTGTCCTTTAAGGGAAAGACTCCTGGGAGGTATATCAATGCTTGTGATTCTTCCAGGAGAAAGAGCGCTCATCGGACTGAGTCCGGAGAGGTTGCCAACCAAGCCTCCGCCAGCCAAGCTCCAACGCCTGGTCCAGAGAGGGAGGCGAGCGCAAGGCGCGAGCCGGATGCTCCTCCAACGGAGGATGCCGACAGGTTGTCCGCCACCAGGTCTGAGGTGGAGAGCGCCATGAATCACAGGCGCCGTCGGACAGTTCTTCGTGACGTGTGTTTCTCCCCAGAGGTGTTGAATGCCTTTAATGCGGGAGACGCGCACCTCCGTGCTGCTCAAGATGGTTTAACCAGAGCCACAGAGCAGTATGTGAAAGACATATGGGTGAGAAATTTTAATAGTTATATATGCCAGTAGCCCCCGAGACTTAAAATAGTTAAACTAACTGATTTAAGGATCATTTGTTATGCAGGATCTAACAGAGAAGAATACCCACCTATCCCAGGAGCTTCAAGAATGCAAGGCCCAACTTGAGGCCGCACTAGCCGCTGTCGGGGGAGTCACAGAGACCCCCTCTGGTAATTCATATTTCGAAAAGAGAAATGGTTTATGAAGTGCGGCGTGTGTATAGTCTGACAATGATATTGCAGAGGGTGCCGGACTAGATCCGGACAAGCAACATCTGCTGCGCCAGCTGAAGGCCAGCGAGAAGGTGCTTATGAGGGTGCAGCAGGAGAGGAACAAACTCCAAGATGCCAACACCCGGCTGGGCGAAGAACTAAAAGATGTTCGGGTCGAGCTATCTAACTCCGTAAAGGAGAATCGGCGGCTTCGTCGCGGCATTTATAGTAAGTGCTTGAGCAAACTCTTTTGAAAAGAAGAGTTCGGCGAGGAAGTCGATTGACAGAAATGTGTCTGTAGGTGTGCTCACGGGTCGTCCGGCGGAGGAGATGCCTGGTTCCACGGGAGACCCTCTTCCCGAGCTGCTGCAACTGCACGAACGTGTTCGGCAGGCGATGAGCAGCGTCGTTCAGGCCTTATGGCCTTCCGTCTCCCTACCCGAGGGTCTTGGAGGGCTTGCTAAGAAGCTTCAGGGAGTACGGCGGCGTCTCCGTCTGTGGAAGATATCAGCCTGCCATCAAGGCGCTAGGGAGGCCTGGGCCATGGTGAAGACGCGGTACCCGAAGTCTGATCCAAACCACATGGCCGAGGTCGGACCTGCGGGGCCCGATGGGAAGGAGATCCCTGTGAGCCTGATGTACGGCCAAGTAGAGTTGGCCGCGAAATATTCCCAACAAGACTGTAAATTAGACAGCCTGTTAGATGGGATTGAAGAGGAGTACAATCAGACGATGTAATTTAAAATGACATGTAAAATGCCTTCTAGCCGGATTGTAGATCGTTTGTCTTTGCGGACCTTTTCGCTTCAACCTCGGGACCCAACAGTCCGGAGTGTGTCCGAATACCCTTACGGTTATAAAAGAAAAAAACCGGGGCATGCATGGAGACAAGGCATAGGGGTCATAAGTGCTTTATCAGACAAGTGCCCAACTAGCTATGTTATATTACATGGTTAGTAAGAAACATCTTCCAGGGAGAATAATTCCATTAGGGGTTCCTTTCCCTGGGAGGCATGCCCTAAAGTGCATGACCGGACTGCGAAAAGAGCAGAAAAAGCATCTGGGGGAAGATAAATAAATAAGTAATAAATAATCTTTTAGGTCACCGACCAAATATTCCCTTAAGAACGCTAGCCTTCAGCTTCACCCAGTCTGAGGTACACATCCGGCTGACCTGGCAGTAACAATCGTAGAGGTGCTCCCTTTACCGCCTAGCCGAACAAACGAGAACGTAGGGGTAAGCACAGGAGCCAGGCAACCCGGCTTGGCCAAAACTTAAGTCATATCGATGCATATAATGGTGAGTAAAAGGTACATGCAGAAGTATGACACATGTGTTGGGCATGAAGCCCATATAGATAAGCTTCTGTTGAAGAAGCCCCCAGGTATAACGAGTGCGAGTAGCACATCGAGTGAGTGCGAACAAAGTGCAGATCAGCCCTCAAGAGGCTTGTACTGAAAGAGGGAGGAAAAAGGAGGGAAAACAAAGACAGCGAAAAAATATGAAAGGTGGACGGAGGAAGGAGACGAACTCTGAGTCCGGTGCTAGGCGTAGAATCTTCGGAGACGGGCTGCGTTCCATGGGTTTGGCTCGAGTCGGTTGTTAGATGCGTCGCGTAGATGGTATGCACCGCCGGTAAGGACTTGGTCGATGATGAAGGGACCTTCCCACTTGGGCTTAAGTTTGTCCTTTTTCTTGTCCGGCAGGCGTAGAACTAGCTCGCCAACGTTGTAAGTTTTGGCCCGTACTTCTCTGCTTTGATATCTTCGAGCCTGCTGCTGATAGAATGCGGAACGGGATTTTTCCACGTCGCGCTCCTCCTCTAAGGCGTCCAAACTGTCCTGTCGATCCAACTCGGCTTCTCTTTCTTCGTACATGCGCACGCGAGGTGAGTCATGAATTATATCGCAGGGCAAAACTGCCTCGGCGCCGTATACCATAAAAAATGGTGTGAATCCGGTAGTGCGGTTTGGCCTGGTCCGCAGCCCCCAGAGTACGGAGTCGAGCTCCTCTACCCAGTGCGTGTTAGATTCCGTGAGGGACCGCACTAATCTGGGTTTAATGCCGCTCATGATTAGACCATTTGCTCGTTCCACTTGACCGTTAGTTTGAGGGTGGTAGACTGAAGCGTAGTCGAGCTTGATGCCCATGTTTTCGCACCAGAGTTTAACCTCGTCGGCCATGAAATTCGTGCCGTTATCAGTGATGATGCTGTGGGGGACGCCAAAACGGTGTACTACCCCGGATATGAAGTCTATCACAGGTCCGAATTCTGCCGTTTTAACCGGCTTGGCCTCTATCCATTTGGTGAATTTGTCCACCATGACCAATAAGTATTTGTGCTTGTGGGTTCCCCCTTTAAGGGGTCCAACCATGTCAAGCCCCCAGACCGCGAACGGCCAAGTGATGGGTATAGTTTTGAGGGTGGTGGGTGGCATGTGGCTTTGATTAGCAAAGAGCTGGCAACCAACGCATCGTTGGACTAAGTCCTGAGCATCTTCCCGGGCTGTCGGCCAATAGAATCCTGTACGGAAGGCCTTGCCTACAAGGGCCCGGGCTGCAGCGTGGTGCCCGCTGAGTCCAGCGTGAATTTCCTCTTCGGAGATACACCTTTGAAGGACTCCGGTTGTGCTATTCTTATAAAGTTCTCCCTCATGGACCTTGTAGGCTTTAGATCGCCGAACTATGCAGCGGGCCTCATTTTGGTCTTCGGGAAGTTCCTGCCTGATTAAGTAGGGTAGGAATGGTTCTGTCCACGGGGCAATTACTGCCATTATTTCATGGGCTAAAGGTGTTATTTCATTGGCTGAGTGACCGATTATGTCAGAATGTTCTGTGTTGGGTGGTGCAGTTGGTTCCAGGTTGTCATTTCCGGACTCTTCTTCCCATAATACGGATGGCTTAAGGAGTCGTTCCAGGAAGATGTTTGGAGGTACGGCGTCGCGTTTTGCGCCGATGCGTGCCAACACGTCTGCTGCCTGGTTATTATCCCGGGCTACATGGTGGAATTCGAGTCCTTTGAACCGGGCTGACATTTTTAGGACGTCGTTACGGTAGGCTGCCATTTTTGGATCTTTGGCGTCAAAGTCTCCATTTACTTGGGATATTGCGAGGTTTGAATCCCCGCGCACCTCTAGGCGTTGAATACCCATGGAGATTGCCATCTGGAGGCCATGTAGAAGGGCCTCGTATTCGGCTGCATTGTTGGAGTCCATGTACATTATTTGAAGTACGTATTGGACTGTGTCTCCGGCTGGGGACGTCAAGACGACGCCAGCCCCCAAGCCAACCAACATTTTGGAGCCGTCAAAATGCATGATCCAATTGGAGTATGCACTGTACTCTTTAGGGAGTTCGGCTTTGGTCCATTCGGCGATGAAGTCAGCCAAAACTTGCGACTTTATAGCTCGCCGTGGTTTGTAGGTTATGTCAAATGGTAAGAGCTCAATGGCCCATTTTGCAATCCTGCCCGTCGCGTCGCGATTATTTATAATATCGTTGAGAGGTACTTCGGAGGCCACCGTTATGGAACACTCTTGAAAGTAGTGTCGCAGCTTCCGGGGTGCCATGAACACCGCATACGCTATCTTTTGATAATGTGGGTACCGGGACTTGCATGGAGTTAAAACAGTGGATACGTAGTACACTGGTTTTTGAAGAGGGAAATTTTGCCCTTCTGTTTCTCGTTCGACGATGAGTACGGCGCTGACAACTTGATGTGTTGCCGCGATATATAATAACACAGGCTCGCCCAAGTTGGGCGCGGCCAGGACCAGATTTGTTGCCAATATGGCCTTAATTTCTTCGAGTCCGGTCGTGGCAGCATCCATCCATTCAAAGTGTTCGGTGCGCCGGAGGAGGTGATAGAGGGGCAGTGCCTTTTCTCCCAAACGGGAGATGAAGCGGCTTAGAGCCGCCACGCATCCCGTCAATTTTTGTATCTTTTTGAGGTCTTTTGGGATATCCAATTGTGACAGAGCCCGGATCTTGGCTGGGTTTGCTTCAATTCCTCTACCGGATACAATGAAGCCCAAGAGCTTTTCGGCTGGTACGCCGAAAACACATTTTTCCGGGTTGAGCTTAATGTCGTATGCTCGGAGGTTGTCGAATGTAAGCCTCAAATCGTCCATTAGAGTTTCGACGTGTTTGGTCTTAACGACCACATCGTCTATGTACGCCTCCACTGTTTTGCCTATCTGGGTGGCCAGACATGTCTGAATCATGCGCTGATATGTTGCGCCGGCGTTTTTGAGTCCGAAGGGCATTGTGTTGAAGCAGAATGGTCCGTACGGAGTAATGAATGCCGTTGCGGCCTGGTCTTTTCCGCCATCTTAATTTGATGGTATTCGGAGTATGCGTCGAGGAAGCACAATGAATCGTGTCCTGCGGTGGCATCGATGATTTGGTCGATGCGGGGGAGAGGGAAAGGGTCCTTTGGACAGGCCTTGTTAAGGTCTTTGAAATCGACACAAAGGCGCCAGGATTTGTCCTTTTTGGGTACCATTACCAGGTTGGCTAGCCAGTCCGGATGTTTTATATCTCTGATGAATCCGGCTTCTAAGAGTTTGGCTAGCTCCTCTCCCATTGCCTGTCTTTTGGGTTCGGAAAATCGCCGAAGAGCCTGTTTGACTGGCTTGAATCCTTTTAGGATATTTAGGCTGTGTTCTGCGAGCCTGCGTGGGATTCCTGGCATGTCTGAAGGGTGCCAGGCAAAAATGTCCCAATTTTCCCAAAGGAATTCTCGTAGTGCGGCTTCTACATCAGGATTTAATTGTGCCCCAATGGAGGCCGTCTTTGTAGGGTCTGTTGGATGGACCTGGAATTTGACTATTTCATCTGCTGGTTTAAAAGAGGTGGATTTAGACCTCTTATCGAGTATCACATCGTCCCTATCCACCGTGGAGCGCAGCGCAGTGAGTTCCTCTGCCTCTAGGGCTTCGGATAATGCCTCTAGGGCCAGTGCGGCTGTCTTATTTTCAGCGCGGAGTGCTATATCTGGATCACTGGCAAGAGTGATTATTCCATTGGGCCCGGGCACTTTGAGCTTCATGTACCCGTAATGGGGTATAGCTTGTAAGATTGTGAATGCCTCTCGCCCTAACAAGGCGTGATATCCGCTGCCGAATGGGGCCACTTGGAACGTGACCTCTTCGGACATGTAATTGTCCGGCGAGCCGAACACTACGTCTAGTGTGATTTTTCCTACGCAGCATACTTCTCGACTAGGGATTATTCCTCTAAAGGTTGTGCTGCTTCGCTCAATGCGGCTCCAGTCAATTTCCATTTTTTGGAGGGTTTCCTCGTAGATGAGGTTTAATCCACTGCCGCCATCCATGAGTACTTTGGTAAGACGAAAGCCGTCCACTATCGAACTGAGGACCAATGCGGCTGGTGCTCGAGCTGTTCGGAATTTAGGTTCGTCGCTGGCATTGAAGGTGATAGCCGTGTCGCTCCATGGGTTTGTTGTTGCTACTTGGTAGACTTTGGCGAGGCTGCGGATTGTTCATTTCCGCATGTTATTTGATGCAAAAGTCTCGAAGACTGTTAATACCGTACTGGTACTGTTGGGCTGGTTGCCCGGGGCTAGAAAGCTTTCGCCACTTTTGGCCACCTGCCGTAACATCCAACATGCTCGAAGGCTATGTGTTGGAGTGGCGCCCTCCATACTGTGGATTTTATAGGGTCCGTTGAGCCATCCCTCCAGTACGGTTCTGTGCCCTTTAGGGGCTTTTTTCTTTTTGCTTTTTAACCCAGGTGCTTGAGTATGACGCACCCTTTTATTTCGAACTAGGGTTGTATTCAGGGCTGGATTGTCCCAAAACCTGGTTTCGGTTTTCCAGGCACTCTCCATCGCACAATATTTTTGTACTATGGTCGCCAGATCGGCGAAGCGTGTAACTTCGCGACGACTTATGGCGTTCATGATTCCCTTGTCCGTACAATTGTTGCAGAAAATTGAGATTGCGCTTTCCTCACGGCAGTCTTTTGTCCTGTCCATGACCAGGAGGAATCTGGCCCGGTAGTGATGTACTGTTTCATCGGGCTCTTGCCGTATTTGAGATAGATCGCTTATGTTTGGGTGGGTGGGCGGAATTAAATTCGGAACCCCGCCCGGTCTGAGGCTCAAAGGCCGAGAAGTTTCCGGATTTGAAAGCTTGGATTGCTGGATGTTATCCGACAAATCTGGTCCGATGCCTGACTTTAGGTTCAGTACTTGATTGACATCCATCCCTCCGCGGGAATCCGGCGTGAAGGGATCGGGAATCCGGACATAACTAGTTTTTAACATAGAGGAAGAGTTGTCGCGTTGTTCCTCTACCACAACAGCGGGGTGGGTAGCCTGGGGAGAGTTAATTTCTCTCAGATCGGTTTTAAGCCCAATCTGATCGTAGTCTGTGGCGACTCCCAGGGCGACGATGCGATCCAAGAGCTCATTTACGGAGGAGATCTCCATCGGATCTAGCTGCTCGGCGAATTCCGAGTTGACGTGAAGATCACTTTTGATGACTCGAGAGGTCATTGTCGGAGCGGCGGCCGAACAGGCGGTCATAAGAAAACCGCCTAGCCGGATAGTTTGGCCGGGGGCCAAAGCTCGCTTGACGACGGCGCCGTCTTTAACGACGGGAAAAGGCATCCCTCCTGATTGCGACGGCATAGAGGAACTCTCAATGAAAGCACCAATGTCGGTGTCAAAACCGGCGGATCTCGGGTAGGGGGTCCCGAACTGTACGTCTAGGCGGATGGTAACAGGAGACAAGGGACACGATGTTTTACCCAGGTTCGGGCCCTCTTGATGGAGGTAAAACCCTACGTCCTGCTTGATTGATATTGATGATCTGGGTATTACAAGAGTAGATCTACCACGAGATCAAGGAGGCTAAACCCTAGAAGCTAGCCTATGGTATCATTGTTCTTCGTCCTATGGACTAAAGCCATCTGGTTTATATAGACACCGGAGAGGGCTAGGGTTACACAGAGTCGGTTACAAAGGTAGGAGATCTACACATCCGTATCGCCAAGCTTGCCTTCCACGCCAAGGAAAGTCCCATCTGGACACGGGACGAAGTCTTCAATCTTGTATCTTCATAGTCTTGGAGTCCGGCCGATGATGATAGTCTGGCTGTCCGGACACCCCCTAGTCCAGGACTCCCTCACCTTGCTTACAAGGGCCCGGGCTGCGGCGTGGTGCCCGCCGAGTCCGGCATGAATTTCAGCCAGAAGATTCCGCCCTTCCTCTTCGGAGATACACCTTTGAAGGACTCCGGTGGTGCTTTTCTTATAAAGCTCTCCCTCATGGACTTTATAGGCTTTAGATCGCTGCACTATGCAGCGTGCCTTGTTTTGTTCCTCAGGAAGTTCCTGCCTAGTTAGGTAGGCTAGGAATGGTTCTGTCCACGGGGCAATGACTGCCATTATTACGTGGGTTGAGGATGTTACTTCGTTGGCAGAGCCTCCCATTGTGTCAGAATGCTCGGTGTCGGGTGGTGCGGCTGGGTTCGGGCTGTTATTTCCGGATTCCCCTTCCCATTGTTCGGATGGCTTGAATAGCCTCTCCAAGAAAATGTTGGGGGGGGGGGGACTGCATCGCGCTTTGCGCTGATGTGTGCCAAGACGTCTGCTGCCTGATTGTTTTCCCGGGCTATATGGTGAAATTCGAGTCCCTCGAACCGAGCTGACATTTTGAGGACGACGCTGCAATAAGCTGCCATTTTCGGATCCTTGGCATCAAAGTCTCCATTTATTTGGGATATCGCGAGGTTCGAATCCCCACGCACCTCTAGGCGTTGGATTCCCATGGAGACTGCCATCCGGAGACCATGTAGAAGGGCCTCGTATTCGGCTGCGTTGTTAGAGTCCGTGTACATTATCTGGAGTACATATTGAATTGTATCTCCCGCTGGGGACGTCAGAACAACACCAGTTCCCAGACCTGCTAACATTTTGGAGCCGTCGAAGTGCATGATCCAGTTGGAATATGTGCCGTACTCTTTAGGGAGTTCGGCTTCAGTCCATTCGGCGACGAAGTCGGCCAAAACTTGCGACTTGATAGCTCGCCATGGCTTATAGGTTATGTTGAACGGGAGGAGCTCAATGGCCCATTTGGCAATCCGGCCCGTCGCATCGTGGTTGTTTATAATATCGTTAAGGGGTACTTCGGAGGTTACTGTTATCGAGCACTCTTGAAAGTAGTGTCACAGCTTCCGGGATGCCATAAACACCGCGTACGCTATCTTTTGATAATGCGGGTACCGTGACTTGCATGGAGTGAGGACAGTGGACACGTAGTAAACTGGTTTTTGAAGGGGGAATTTGTGTCCGTCCGTTTCTCGTTCGACGACGAGCACTGCGCTTCCAACTTGACGAGTTGCCGCAATGTATAATAGCATTGGTTCGCCGATGTTAGGCGCGGCCAGGACCGGGTTTGTTGCTAGTATGGCTTTTATTTCTTCGAGTCCGGCTGTGGCGGCATCCGTCCACTCGAAGTGTTCGATGCGCTGGAGGAGGCGATAAAGGGGTAATGCCTTTTCTCCCAAGCGGGAGATGAAGCGGCTTAGAGCCGCCACGCATCCAGTCAATTTTTGTATTTGTTTGAGGTCCTTTGGAATATCCAATTGTGAAAGAGCTCGGATCTTGGCTGGGTTTGCTTCAATTCCTCTACCGGATACAATGAAGCCCAAGAGCTTTCCGGCTGGTATGCCGAAAACACATTTTTCCGGGTTAAGCTTGATGTCATATTCTCGGACGTTATCGAATGTGAGCCTCAAGTCGTCTACTAGAGTTTCGATATGCTTGGTTTTGACGACCACGTCATCTACGTATGCCTCCACTGTTTTGCTGATCTGGTTTGCCAGACATGTCTGAATCATGCGCTGATATGTTGCGTCGGCGTTTTTGAGCCCGAAGGGCATTGTGTTGAAGCAGAATGGGCCGTATGGGGTGACGAATGCCGTTGCGGCTTGGTCTGGCTCTGCCATCTTAATTTGATGGTAGCCGGAGTATGCATCGAGGAAACACAATGAATTGTGTCCTACGGTAGCGTCGATAATTTGATCGATGCGGGGGAGGGGGAAGGGATCCTTTGGGCAAGCCTTGTTGAGGTCCTTGAAATTGACACATAGGCGCCAGGATTTGTCCTTCTTTGGTACCATCAGGAAGTTTTCTAGCCAGTCCGGATGTTTATGTCTCTGATGAATCTGGCCTCCAGTAGTTTGGCTAGCTCCTCTCCCATGGCTTGTCTCTTAGGCTCGGAGAAACGCCGAAGAGCCTGCTTGACAGGCTTGAATCCTTTTAGGATGTTTAGGCTGTGCTCGGCCAGCCTGCGTGGGATTCCTTGCATGTCTGAAGGGTGCCAGGAAAAAATGTCCCAATTTTCGCGTAGGAATTCTCGTAGTGCGGCGTCTACATCAGGGTTTAATTGCGCCCCGATGGAGGCCGTTTTTGTACGGTCCGTTGGATGGACTTGGAATTTGACTATTTCGTCCACCGGTTTAAAGGAGGTGGACTTGGATCTTTTATCGAGTATCACGTCGTCCCTGTTCACCGTGGAGCGTAGCGCAGTCAGTTCTTCGGCCGCTAGGGCTTCGGATAGTGCCTCGAGGGCCAGTGCGGCTGTCTTGTTTTCGACGCGGAGTGCTATGTCCGGGTCACTAGCAAGAGTGATGATTCCGTTGGGTCCGGGCATTTTGAGCTTCATGTACCCATAATGGGGTATAGCTTAAAAATTGTGAATGCCTCTCGCCCTAATAGAGCGTGGTATCCGCTGCTAAACGGGGCCACTTGAAACGTGACCTCCTCGGACCTGTAATTATCCGGCGTGCCGAACACCACATACAGTGTGATTTTTCCTGTATAGCACGCTTCCCGACTGGGGATTATTCCTCTAAAGGTTGTGTTGCTTCGCTCAATGCGGCTCCAGTCTATTTCCATTTTTTGTAGGGTTTCCTCATAAATGAGGTTCAATCCGCTACCACCGTCCATGAGTACCTTGGTAAGACGAAAGCCGTCCACTATTGGACTGAGGACCAACGCGGCTGGTGCTAGGGTTGTTCGGAATTTAGGTTCATCACTGGCATTAAAGGTAATAGCCGTGTCACTCCATGGGTTTATTGTCCATACATGGTAGACTTCGGTAAGGCTGTGGAGTGTTCGTTTCCGCATATTATTTGATGCGAAAGTCTCGAAGACTATTGATACCGTACTAGTCTCCCTGGGCTGGTGCTCTGCGGATTCTGGAGTTAGAAGCTCCTCGCCACTTCTGGCCACCTGCCGGAGTATCCAACATGCTCTAAGGCTATGAGTTGGTCTGGCGCCCTCTGTACTATGAATTTTACAGGGTCCATTGAGCCATCCTTCCCGTACGGTTCCATAACCTACAGAGGGTTTCTGCTTTTTGTTGCTTAGGCTAGGTGCCTGGCGATAATGCGCCCTTTTATTCCGGACTGGGGTTGTATTCAGGGCCGGATTGTCCCAAAATTTTATTTTGGTTTTTCGAACGCTTTCCATCGCACAATACTTTCGTACTATGGATGCCAAGTCGGCAAAGCGCGTAATTTCACGACGACTTATTGCGTTGAGGATTCCGTTGTCCGTGCAATTATTGCAGAAGAATGAAATTGCATCCTCCTCGCGACAGTCCTCTATCCTATTCATAACCAGGAGGAATTTGGCCCAGTAATGGTGTACTGTTTCTGTGGGCTCTTGCCGAATTTGGGATAGATCCCTTATATTTGGGTGGGCGGGTGGAGTTAAACCCGGAACCTCGCCCAATCTGAGACTCAGGGGCCAAGGAGTTTCCAAATTTGGAAGCTTGGGTTCTTGGATGTTGTCCAATGAATCTAGCCCGCTGCCTGACTTTAGGTTCAGGGCTTGAGTGACGTCCTCCCCTCCGCGGGTATTCGGCTTGGAGGGATCGGGAATCCGGACATAACTAGTCCTTAAGATGGGTGAAGATTTGTCGCATTGTTCCTCCACCACTGCAACGTGGTGGGTGACCTGGAGAGAGTTAATCTCTCTCGGATCGGGTTTAAGCCCAATCTGATCGTAGTTTGTATACTACAAGAGGACAGAGCTTTTGTAACACCGAGTTGTGTTACTACAGGCCCAAAAGAGTGTTACTATGCCATATAGTAACACAGTTTCAAATGTGTTCCATTAGACCATGTTACTAAGTGATGTCAACTGTCACACATAGTAAATGTTACCATATGTTAAAAAATATGTTACTACTAGATTATAGTAACATGCATTTTATGTGTTACCAAACATGGCGGTAACACATTTTTGTAATTATAGTAACACACATAGTAACATATATTTGTAGACATAGAACATTGCTAGTAACATGTTTTTGTAACTACAGTAACACAATTGGTAACATATATTTTTATCGTTGGAACACAAGTAGTAACATAATATCCAAATATGGTAGCATTATAATTTATAGTTGTCAACTTCCACAGTAACAAATTTTGTAACTATTTTAACACTATCAGTAACACTACTATATTAATTTGGCAACATAATTATTTTTTTATTTTTTAATTATTAACCATAAAATTCAACACCCATTTTATGAAATATACATTTATTCATTAAAAAACACTGTAATTGCAAAATAGTTAATTGTTTTTATATTTTGCTTGCCACAGTTAGATTGGTAGAGAAATTGAAGCACGGCAGATACACAAATTCAAAACATCAAGATATGTACTATGAATATACAAGAGTGTATTACACTTATGCATTACAATAAATAAATACAAATATTCTTAGGTGCAACAACATATCATTTATATCAATTTAACTATAGAAAACACAAGTATGGAGAATATTACACCATAGCATTTGCATAAATTCGACCAAAGAAAAAGATCTTTTGAATAATATTACATTTTTCAATCTATCAGTGTAAACTACAACTATTGGGAAGTAAAATCTTCAAATTTTATTTGCTTCCTGTTCGAACCGAAGTATTCAGCTGCAAGTCAATTATCCTTGTTTCAAATCTGGAAAAGAAAAGACCCTATAGTTATGTAATTAAATATACACAAATATGATCTCGAATATGGAAGAAAAGACTTCAACTTACAAAAGTTGAAGGCCAAGCAATTAAGTATCCTGAAGAGAAAGCTTCACCAATTGTCCTGCAACCAGAAACTTCCCTTACTAACTCCTCATTATCAAGAATAGGTTCATCTATGCGCACATGAATTTTTTTAGAAATTAACTCAATACCACCAGCCTTAGTAACTGGATCAATAGTCAGAAAAGTACCATACAATGTTTTGCTTGTTGGGATATGATGAAGTCTTTAAAACTACTTTAAAAGCTATGATCATTATTAGCATTCAACAGCAATAATAATATAATTTGCATGAACAATATGATCTCTATTTTAATGGCATCCTAAAATACATGACCCCATAAAAACTAAATAAACTGGACTAGCCATCAAAGTCTAATGCCCAAGGACAACTCACTTGCTCACGCTTGGTTGAAGTTATCATTTACTTGTAGATTTGTAACAGAAGTCATTTTTTAAGGAGGCATGTTAGATTGGTTTGGGTCAGGAATTTGAGTACAGTAAACCCATGCCCCTTGGCGGATCTTTACCTTGATTGAAGAAGTACGCCTTTTTTTAGCGAACTGGATGTGGGCGTTCAATTCTAGTCCCCTGCTTGTCTAGTCTTGAAAAATATTCAACTGCGCAATCCCTCATTTCCCTTGCCTACAAAGAGACAAGTAGTAGATGGAATGATATTCATATCCTAGAGCTACAGAAAGCTCAAAACTCAGAAACACACAAACCTTACCTTTTGTACATAATCAATAACAAGGTCTTGTGGTGACGATGATTTTTTGTTGAATTTGTAACTGACCGACATCATCATGCTCGCCATCCTGGTTCCATGACACAACAATGGTAAGCAATTAATATTTTTATATTCTATCTTTGTGACATGAGTGAGAGTAAGTCTAGACATAACTTTTTGGCATGAACGCGACAGATTATTAGCCTCAAAAATGTCATGTTTCATAGACAAGCATGCCTCAACAGGTCCATTGCATTGGATTCTCTACAAACTGAAATATTAATACGAAGGTTTCAAGTGAAAAGCAATGATATAGCCATGTATTGACATAACCTTTGTTTTACCATGTAGTATTTGTAACCGAGAAATGCCAGTATGATTTGATTGGAGATTTTCCTACAGAACTAACAAGTATGAGTAAAATATTGATATAAATGCATACAAAAGGAAGGGACAAAGAAGTCATTTACCTCTTCTATTCCATTATTCCCTTTGGCATGTTCCAAACAATTGGCAAGCTTGGTCCAAAAGGCTAGCTTTCTTCATTGCATTTTACAACTATTCTTTGCCCCTTTGGCATGTTCCAAAAAAATTGACAAGCTTGTTCTCCCGTGCTTGCGTACTTCCTTATGTAATACAAGATTAAGAAAAGTACTAATTAAGTGTCAATAAAACCATTACAAGTAAAGACAGATTAAATAATGACATCACAAGCACAATTTAAATTGCGAATAGACATGAATTCGTAGAAGATAAATGAGGGAAGGAGAAAG
Source organism: Triticum aestivum (assembly GCF_018294505.1). Taxonomy (NCBI): domain Eukaryota; kingdom Viridiplantae; phylum Streptophyta; class Magnoliopsida; order Poales; family Poaceae; genus Triticum; species Triticum aestivum. Next base: position 36,266,750 of record NC_057804.1, on the reverse strand, counting down.
GAGAATCCACCTAGGAGAAGATTTGAGTCTTGGACAGGAAAACCAAGCAGTACAAGTTGTGGACGTCTCCTCTGCAATTTGGGTCGCAGAACCAAGCAATCCGACCAAAAGAAACATGTGAATGGAGAGGGCAAAGAGGTACACAGTAGCATGCCAATGCACTATCAGCTTATCATAACTCGAAATAGAGAGAGGAGATTCAAGACCACGGTCCAGCCACCCACACTCAATGCCATTGGATATAAGATGCGCCTATGAACAAAATCTTATCTAGTTTGAAAACACAACGCTCAATCGACAGATATTCATTAAAAAAATCTTCTGCTGGAACTTCGAGATAACAAGTTAAAAATCGGACTAAGAATCCGGGACATTTGCGCATGGTACTTATTTTAATTTCTACCAGTTTGTGCTGGATTCATGTGTGGCACTAGGATGAGAAGGTGGTGAATTTTGTGAAGTGCACACATTGTCGTGCTCCTCGAGTTGTTGACTGACTGTGTGCCGATGAACATGCAGCAATTCCAACAGGACATATTGTCCTGCTCTCATGGGTGAGTACTCATGCGTGTAACATTCCTCATCTGATTTGTTTTACCCTGGTATCTTTGCTTTATTCATTAGACCAAAATTGTCCATGGTCTGCTACTGATCCTAAACTGGTGACCCATCTGTTTAGTGTTGTGGCCGTTTTGTTTAATACCCTCTCATGGTTTGCTACATGCTAATGTCTTTTTTTATGAAATCTCCAAACGCAGCAGCATGTTGCCTCATGTGCCATCCCAATAAGTCAGTGAAGCAGCAGCAGCAAGGTGGCCACGGGGTGAGAAATCAGAGAAACGTACGAGTGAAAGGTTCAGAGGTTAAAGAATCAGATGGATGAAAGTACTAGTACAGAGGTGAAACACTTAGATGGATGAACAAGTACAAGTACTGAGATTACAGCTTGCTCCCGACCCAAATAAGGAATTCGTAGCAGGCAGATCTGAGAAGGGGTGGGCGTTCAGATCCATACCAAACACGAGATCGTACCCCTTCAGGATGTAGGTGCCGAAGCTGAGGATCGACGAGGCCGTCGCCGCAGCAATCCAATTGGCGCCGAGGTAGGTTGAGAAGCGGTAGATCGATCCGGGGGTTGAGGTGGGTGGGGGCGCGGGTGCTGGGAGGGGCTACAGGCGGCGGCGCGCTGGGCGTTCGAGGGCGGCGACGTAGCCGCCGAACAGGGGGCGTGCTGGGCGTTTGAGGGCGGAGAGATAGCGGCTGGGCTGGATGTAGATCGGATTTGAGACCCAGTTTATTTAGCCTTTTGTTGGTTATAATTGGAGGGAAAAGTAAGCGGGAATATTAGAGATTTAGCGCCAGCAGAAAAAATCAAGGGAAATCTGGAGGGAAATTGTTTTGGAAGAACCGGGACACTGTTACATATAGTTATTCGTTTGGCATGAAAATTACCTTACATGTTTTTTTTTTGCATAAAAAATGGAGCATATTTTAGTATTTATCTATTATTGAGAGGGAAATTGGATATAGTTAAATAGTAATCGGATACTGTCTTTGGAGACCGAGCTCCATGGAGCTCGGTTTTGAAAAATTGGAATTTTGTCTACATTTTCAAAAATTCTTGAAAAAAACATACATATACATGAAGGCATAACACACGTGTGTGGTTGGGGTTCAACCCCGGCACCTTGGGCCTCGAATTCGATGTCTTCAGCCAACAAAATCAATGAAGAACACCGGAAATTTCTGGAAACCGTCACCACCAGGCGAATCTGCAGTAGACGACACAAAACTATACAAGACCCTCCTCACTCGCTTCTCAACGCCTGTTGGAGAATAAGCATTGGCCATAATAGACCAGCATAAAGTTATGATTTGCATTCTCATGTGTATTTACATAACATGTGCAATATAACATATAACAGAGTCTCATGGGAGTGCAGGGGAGGGTCTGCCATGGGTACTAGCGTTGTTGTGACTGGGATATCCTGATGTGGAACGATGGGCACGCCGGTGTTGTCATGACAATCGGCGGTCAGTTGCCGGAGCGGCGACGATGGCGATGTTGTTGTCATGACCAATGCGCAGCGTTGCCGCGTCCTTGGGGAGCGATGTCGCTGCTGCGATGGGAGCGACACTGTTCCCGGAGGGCGGCTGTGATTCAGAATCGACATTTGCTTTTATATTCACCGAGTCGTGTTGTGATAAAATTGGTGAGGCGGAATTAAGACATTTAGGTGATGAATTTTAATTTGGGCGAAAAGAGAACGTGTGTTGTGTACCCTTGCTTACAAGAGATCAAACTATAAGTTTAATTGTGATGTTGTCTGGTCAAGATACTTTAAGCATGAGGTTACGATCCAGTTGATATAAAAAACATTGAGGTTGATGACGACTCATGATATTCATTTGTGTCCTTGATCTGTTACCCCGCCGGCCAAATGGAGCATATGCTTCTCTACCTCGTGAGAGCTAGCGGCACCCAGAACATGGGCGACGATGGTTGTACTAACCACAGATGATGGTGAACATTGGTAGTGGTGATCGGAATAGACCTCGACGAAACTATCATAGATGGACTCCTTGTTGTGGTGTCGTCATAGCTCTCGCTAAAGTTGGACAATATGGAACCACACCAACTCCCAACAAAAGAAACTATTCTATTGCTCATGAAGAATGACGTAGCAACGCATATGGTAGAACAATGGACATCCGAAGCAACCTTCAAATAACTTGGGAACGATGGATCTGAGAGGCTGACACATCGATCCAGTCTCCTCCTTCCTTCCCCTACATGGCAACAGGCCGACAAAGAATATGGGGAGATCTTGCTCCTGATCGGTCGCCTCGACCAAGATCATGTCATTCCCATGCGAGTGCCCATGAGAGCTACGATCGGCATGGGATAAAGTTGTGACCATTGTGGTGGGCGACTTTGGATGGGCGCTGAAAACACATGTGGTGGTGCTACAAAGTGGTGTCGATGGGATGCTTGAGATATGACCGACCACCCACGATGTTGCAATGACAGTGATGCGAGAGGGTGACAGCTGGTTGCCACAACAACAACGATGGGCGCGATGATGTTGCAGTGACCAGTGTTGCTACGTGATCCTATGACCCAAGAGGTAACAGATTGACTTTACACCGGCAAGTCGAGTCCACTAACAGAAGACAGACAACCGTCGGGAGTATGGGACATCGCAGCCGCCCCACTATTACCTTGGATTATAGTTTGAGAAAAAGGCATGACCGAGAAAACCCGGAACCAGTGACATTGGCAGTTGGCTAATCTTCATGGACCGTTCCGTGCATGATTTTTTTTTTGGTAAAAGCGAGCGAACCGGCGGAAAGGCCCCAAAACAAGCGAACCGGTCCAAAAGCCCATCGTCTGATTTATTTTCGTGTGGATAATCTAGGGGTTTTCCCCGAATAGGTGCACATTCGCCCCCCTTCCGCCGCCGCCCCTTCCACTATAGGGCACCACCGCCCTTCCGCCGCCGCCCTTGCACGGCACGGCGACGCCACCCCGCGCCGCCAGGAGCCCAGGACGGACACTCCGATGCCTCCTCGTGCGGCCGCGCCACCGCTGGGCTGGGTGCTGGTCAAGCGACCCCAGCCATCCAGGGGACGCCATCGCCGCTGCCTGGTCTCCAGCGTCCAGCCGTCCAGCCGCTGCAGGTCCAGCTACTCCAGCCCTCCCTCCGATACACACTGCAGACCAGGAGGTCCAGCTAGCGGACCAGGAAGACGGATGGTGGCCTTCCTCCGCCCCTGACAAGGACGACCGATGGTCGCCTTCCTCCGCTCCCGACCAGGACGCCCCGACCACCGACGCTGGTAATATGATCTCTTTCTTCTCCACTCTGATTACCAATTCTTCTATTCTATCCAAGCATCCATATGTGATACGTCAACTTGTGAAGTTTGTGAACTAGTAGAACTACTAAACTGTGTTGCTTTTGCTGGCCTGATGACAATAGTTGATAAAGAATTATAGAGATCAGGGAAAAGAATTAGAAATTGGTATTTGGTAATTTATATTTCAGTTTTATTGTGTTGCTATTTGGTGTTCTGAGATTATGAGGAAGACTTGTTTGAGACTATGAGAAAGACTTTTTTTTTACGAATGACTATGAGAAAGACTTACATTTGATTGAGTACTGATTCTGGTTTGCTATTTAGTGTTGGTGATGTGATGAAGTTTATGGTGATACGGTGATTTATATCTCATTTTGTCCTTTTTGTGACAGAGAACTAGAGATTATTAGTGTATATGATGAGCGATGCTGATCTTCTGCTGCAGGTACGTGAACAGGGGCGGCGTTGACAACACTGGCCTCCTCCAGCAGCCAATCTTCGCCCCGCTCCTGCTCCGAGCTCCTTTAGCGACCTCACCACCTCGCCTGCTGCCTGCTTCGTGCTCAGCTCGCCTACGAGATGTTCGATCAATTGACCAAATCGAGCCAAGCCAAGTCTGCCTCTCTTGCCTGGGCATGGACGACGGTCAGGTACTTACCACCATCAAGTAGTCGAGTACCAGAAGCGACGCTGACAGAGAGGAAGAGGCTACATAAGGATTCTTGTGTCCCAAAAGGTATGTTCCTTTTTGCCTATTCATGTTCCATGCATTACCTGGCTCACAGTGTCCAGTCAACTCAGCTCACAGTGATCAATGATTGATCAATATTAACACGATTTGATTTTTAATTTAAAGCGGAGCCTACTAGATTATTGGATGTTTGGATGGTCGATATATGTCACTCTCTGACTCTCAGTTCATTCTATCTTTGCGTTTTTTTACTATAATGTTTCTATCACGGCGAAGCAAAAGAACGTGGAATTAGTGATGGCGAAACTTTAAAATGCTTTGCATCATTAGGGTTGTTATTACAGTCCATATATGTATTGAAAGTAACCTGACTCTTCTGATTTATAATGAACTTCTGCTCATGCGCTTCAGTGAATCTTATTTTGCAGGAAATTTTGCAAGTGGAGGTGAAGGATTGTTCTAAACTGGCAGATGAAGCTATGCGTTCTTTTAGTGGACTTTTATATGTTTGCATAGTTTTTGCTCTTCAAACATGAAGCTTAGATAATTTCAGAAAAATGTTACTAAGTTAAGTTCATGTATGACAGATTGTCATTGGAGATAGATACACTTTATGTTAGATTTACCATCTTGTAAACTAAGCTTATGTTGTTCGAAATTGGCGTTTTGATTAATTTGGGATTTTTGTTTCGTGTCAAAACCTGGACGTCTGATTCAATGGTTTCTTCTTTGTCGTTGTAAACCAGCCTTTGTGTGTGTGACTTCTGTGGCTTGCACTTGCAGCTAGGTGCTAGGCGTTGTGCGTGTGTGATTTTTTGTGCTTGCACTTACAGCTGGCCCCTAGCCATCTTGCCATTCGGTCAACTAGGCGATGTACACTGCCTAACAACTGCTTGTTTGCTTACTGCTACGGACAATTCTTGTGTTGTGCTGGCTGGAGTGTGTGGGTGTTCTTCTGAAAAAATGCTGTACTGGCTGGAGTGTGTCCGTGTTCTTCTGAAAAAAAATTACTCGCACTGGAACAATGTTCTGTTTTCGGTTTCATGCTAGTACAATACTGGTCTACTAGACTGTTGTTTAGTGGTTGATTGATGCTATAGTTGTACGGCTCTACAATTCTTATGCTTACTTTAAAAAATCGGACTGACAGTTGAACCGTTGAGGCTACCGGTTTAGATTTTTATCGGTCCGACTGCCGGTTCAACTCATTCAGCGACAAAAAACTGGAATATTCAAGTTATTTAAAAAGAATTGACCTCTAATCAAATGAATCATTTATTGGCTATAATCCACTATGGAATCACAAGCTGTGGCTAGCCTAGTTGGTAGGGGTGTTGGACGTGCGGTGCCTGAAGGTCAATGGTTCAATTCCTAGTTTACACATGATTTTCTTGTCATTTTATTACTGGCTTTTTGCTAAAGACTGACGCACCTAAAAAAAATTGAATGAGGCCTCGATTCCGGGTTTTAGTCGGACCAGTACAGTTTTTAAAACTATGTTCAAAAGTGCACTCGTTTGCTGTTGGTCTTCCACTCCTTCGTGAGTACCGGCGTTAAATTGTTAATTTGACATAATCATTTTAAAGTGTGCATTTGCATTTATGGTCAATGGTTCAATTCCAAGTTTACACATGATTTTCTTGTCATTTTA
>NC_057804.1:36253355-36260126 GCF_018294505.1 Triticum aestivum | reverse complement strand
TGTTAATTTGACATAATCATTTTAAAGTGTGCATTTGCATTTATGGTCAATGGTTCAATTCCTAGTTTACACATGATTTTCTTGTCATTTTATTACTGGCTTTTTGCTAAAGACTGATGCACCTAAAAAAATTGAATGAGGCCTCGATTCCGGGTTTTAGTCGGACCAGTACAGTTTTTAAAACTATGTTCAAAAGTGCACTCGTTTGCTGTTGGTCTTCCACTCCTTCGTGAGTACCGGCGTTAAATTGTTAATTTGACATAATCATTTTAAAGTGTGCATTTGCATTTATGGTCATCAAGTCATCCAAAAAACCGCGTAAAAGTATGGTTAATCTGATATTCACTGCAACCATGTCGAAATAGTTCCGTACGAGTATTTAGTACAAAACTGTATTATTTTTGTACCATATTGCCCAAAAAATGAAAACTTTATTTACCAATATAAAAAGGTATTTACAAAAAAAAACACGTTGGCACGTGGGCTCTGTGTGTGTGATCTCTGTAGACAGTTGATTTTAGTATTTCCATTTCCCCATATAATATAACTTGTAACACTATGATCAACTAATGATTATGTGTTACTAATCGTAAAGTTCGTAACATATGCACCAACACATACTTATATGTTACTATGTGAAAACATATGTAACACAATGATACTAACACATATTTATATGTTACTGTTAAATACCGTTGTAACACATTTTGGGGCCTTATATAGTATATGTTACTACCTGCCGTCCAACACAAAATGAGGTGTTACTGGAAATTACCTTACCACACATTTTTGTATGTGTTACATGATTGTGTTACTTAAAGTCTGTTTTGTCGTAGCGACTCCCAGGGTGGCGACGCGATCCAAGAGCTCGTTTAAGGAAGAGAGTTCCATCGGATCTAACTGCTCGACGAGTTCCGAGTTGACGTGGAGATTGCTTTCGATGACCCGAGAAGTCATCGTCGGCGCGGCGGCCGAACAGGCGGTCATAAGAAAACCGCCTAGCCGGAGAGTTTGGCCGATAGCCAAAGCTCCTTTAGCGACAACGCTGTCTTTAAAGACGAGATGAGGCATCCTTTCTGATGGCGACGGCACAGCGGAACTCTCAACGAAAGCACCAATGTCGGTGTCAAAACCGGCGGATCTCGGGTAGGGGGTCCTGAACTGTGCGTCTAGGCGGATGGTAACAGGAGACAAGGGACACGATGTTTTTACCCAGGTTCGGGACCTCTCGATGGAGGTAAAACCCTACTCCTGCTTGATTAATATTGATGCTATGGGTAGTACAAGAGTAGATCTACCACGAGATCAGAGAGGCTAAAACCTAGAAGCTAGCCTATGGTATGATTGTTGTTCGTCCTACGGACTAAAACCCTACGGTTTATAAAGACACCGGAGAGGGCTAGGGTTACACAGAGTCGGTTACAATGGGAGGAGATCTTCATATCGTATCGCCAAGCTTGCCTTCCACGCCAAGGAAAGTCCCATCCGGACACGGGACGGAGTCTTCAATCTTGTATCTTCATAGTCCAGGAGTCCGGCCAAAGGTCATAGTCCGGCTATCCCAACACCCCCTAACCCGGGACTCCCTCACCCATACCCGTATTGATGAGAATCCCGTGATAAGGGGACACGATCTCTGCTTTGACAAGACGTGTCAAGGAAACTGCCTCGCAATACGCGCTTTGGCTGGTTGTGAAAAAAATGGTTCGAATAATGACCTGATCGTAATGGCGTATCACATCATCTAAAAAGTTGTCAGCTGAAGTATCATTCTCTCTATGGTGGTATGTGAAGATCATTTTGCAGATCCGGACACGACCTATGTGTTCGATAATAACCTTGGAGTATTCGGAAGGAGGAACCCGCCTTGCAATGCCGAAGACAAGACTGTGCGCAGGACTCATCGTCATTGAAGCTTGGTTCAGGGGCTACTGAGGGAGTCCTGGATTAGGGGGTATCAGGAGAGCCGGACTATATACATCATCTGGACTGTTAAAGCGTGAAGATACAAGACTCAAGACTTCGGCCCGTATCCGGATGGGACTCTCCTTTGCATGGAAGACAAGCTTGGCGACCCGGATATTATATTTCCTTCCTTGTAACCGACTCCATGTAAACCCTAGCCCTCTCTGGTGTCTATATAAACCGGAGAGGATGGTCCTTAGAAGACCGATCACAATTACAATCATACCATCACAGGCTAGCTCTTAGGGTTTAGCCTCTACGATCTCGTGGTAGATCTACTCTTGTACTATTCATATCTTCAATATTAATCAAGCAGGAAGTAGGGTTTTACCTCCATCGAGAGGGCCCAAACCTGGGTAAACATTGTGTCCCTCGCTTCCTGTTACCATCAGCCTAAGACGCACAGATCGGGACCCCCTACCCGAGATCCGCCGGTTTTGACACCGACAACCACCCCGCAACCGCCGGCAACCACCGCCCCCACCCTGAACCCTAAGATAGATAGTGGGGTACCTCTCCGGCGAGCCCCCTCCCACTGCAGCTGGTTCTTCCTTCACCCCGGCGAGCCCCCCTGAAAATCGACAGACCCAAAAGTCGATTCAGTCGGCTGAAGTGTAGCTAAATCGAAGCAGCATTGCAAGCAAGAGCAAGAGCAAGAGCAGCAGCGCGAGCAAGAGCAGACCAGGCAGGGGACCGAGAGCAAGAGCAGAGCAGGAGCACGAGCGAGAGCTAAAGCAGCAGCAGCTCCTACTGATGTGGACGTCGCCGCCGAGGGAGCGACGCCGTGGAGGAAGTGGCCGGCGACGCCGCCGTGCATGGAGCCGCACCGTGTCGGCTCGGGACCGAGCGCCGGCAGCACCGTGAGATCGAATCAAGAAGAAAATGCGGCGATTAGTGTACAACCTCTTTGGTGGCGCCGATTAGTCCGCAGCTTCATCCGAGGAAACGTCGATGATGATGCTCTTCCGGTGGTGCAGGTGAAGACGGCGGTGTGGGAATGGAGGTGGCGCGAAAGACGTGGGGAACGTTAGGGCAGCTCCTTGGAGGTGGAGGATGGGGTGGCTGAACCGACCGGACCATGAGAACGATGACGGATCCTCATCCGGTACGGTGGATGAGGGACGTCGAGGTGTTGCTGTGGACGACGTCGTCGGGGAAGAGGCTCCGGCTGGTGGTGGACGGCATAGGGTGTGGGGCTTCATCGCGGGTTTTCGCGGCCTCGGTGTACGAATGGGTGGGCGAATGGGATGGCAGTGGGGAACCATGGCTTAGGGACGCGCTTGTCCGAAATGTGGGGTAAGTTACGTAAGTACCCCCACCAATTTGAGGCGCTTCTTTCAGTTCAGGGGTATCACGGGCATTTCACGTGTCGGGATTTCACAGGAGGTGGGAGTTTTCGCGCGCGTTGTAATTTCGGAACAGCAAGGCGCGGGTTGAGATGGAGGGAGTTGTCTGTAACACCCACGATGCAGCTATATCTCCCACGTGTCGAAGCACGACTTAGAGGCATAACCGCATGGTGGTTTTGTCGCAAGAAGGGTCATCTTCACACAATCCCATGTAATGAACAAGAATGGGATAAAGAGAGTTGGCTTACAATCGCCACTTCACACAATACATAAATTAAGATCATACATCAATCAAAATACACTCATAGACCGGCTACGGTCAAATTCAAATGAAAAGAAGACAACCCCAAATGCTAGATCCCCGATCGTCCCGACTGGGCTCTACTACTGATCATCTGGAAACGATACATTGTAACGACCAAGGTCCTCGTCAAACTCCCACTTGAGCTCGGTTGCGCCATTTGCGCTAGTATCCTCGGCACCTGCATCTGTTTTGGTAGAATCTGTGAGTCACGAGGACTCAGCAATCTCATACCCGCGAGTTCAAGACTATTTAAGCTCATAGGTAGGAAAAGGGGTAATATGGTGGAGCTGCGGCAAGCACTAAGCATATATGGTGGCTAACATACGCAAGTGAGAGCGAGAAGAGAAGCAACGCATCGGTCGAGAAGCTAGAAGCGATCAAGAAGTGATCCTGAAACTACTTATGTCAAGCATAACTCAAACCGTGTTCACTTCCCGGACTCCGTCGAGAAGAGACCATCACGGCTACACACATGGTTGATGCATTTTAATGAAGTCAAGTGTCAAGTTATCTACAACCGGACATTAACAAATTCCCATCTGCCTCATAACCGCGGGCACGGCTTTCAAAAGATAATATACCCTGCAGGGGTGTCCCAACTTAGCCCATCACAAGCTCTCACGGTCAACGAAGGATATACCTTCTCCCGGGAAGACCCAATCAGCCTCGGAATCCCGGTTCGCAAAACATTTCGACAATGGTAAAACAAGACCAGCAAGACCGCCCGCTGTGCGGACAAATCCCGATAGGAGCTGCACATATCTCGTTCTCAGGGCACACCGGATAAGCTAAGCGTACACGTACCGCGTAATCCAAGTTGCCAAGGAATGGTCCCGCACGGTGCTCTAGTTTGGACCAACACTCGGAGGAGCACTGGCCCGGGGAGGTAAATAAAGATGACCCTCGGGCTCGCGAAAACCCAAGGGAAAAAGGCTTAGGTGGCAAATGGTAAAACCAAGTTTGGGCCTTGATGGAGGAGTTTTATTCAAAGCGAACTGTCAAGGGGGTCCCATAAATCACCCAACCGTGTAAGGAACGCAAAATCAAGGAACATAACACCGGTATGACAGAAACTAGGGCGGCAAGTGTGGAACAAGTCACCAGGCATAAGGCCGAGCCTTCCACCCTTTACCAAGTATATAAGGTGCATTAATTAAACAAGAGATATTGTGATATCCCAAAATATCCATGTTCCGACCAGGAATAAGCTTCGTCTTCACCTGCAACTAGCAACGCTATAAGAGGGGCTGAGCAAAAGCGGTGACATAGCCAAACAACGGTTTGCTAGGACATGATGGTTAGAGGTTTGACATGGCAATAGGGAGGCATGATAAACAATGGCAGGTAGAGCTAACATAGCGATAGAGCGAGTACTAGCAAGCAAAGATAGAAGTGATATCCAAGGTATGGTCATCTTGCCTGCAAGGTTCTCAGAGTTGTCGAAGGCTTGATCCTCGTTAGCATACTCAACAGGTTCCTCGTGCACGTACTCGTCTCCTGGCTCTACCCAAAGCAAGAACACAAGCAAAGGAACCACAATAAATCACGGTGCAATGCACAAGCAACATGATGCAATACATGTCATGATATGCGAGATGTGATATGCAATGCGTATGCATGCTCCGGGAGGAAAAAGGATGAACAAGGCATCAACTTGGCAAACCAAGTATGCCGCTGGAAAGATGAGATGATTTCGATTGAAATTGATATAAGGATCACCGGGAACGGATGCACGATTTGCAAATGGCAAGCAAAACAAGAATGACACAAATCTGCGATTAACAGCACGATGCTACTTAGCATGCAACAAGAAACTATGCTACATCACCCCAACATAAAAACAAAACATATGGCAGTGATATACAGGAGATGCTTAACAAAAGAGGAACACTGAGCTACGGCTAAATCACATCATAACAGGTTCAAACAAGCATGGTGAAAGTGAAAAAAATATCAGGTTGGACATGGCATAAACAGCATCACGAAGCAATGTTCAGAGCAAGTTATCGACATGCTACAGGAACTTATAATAGCAAAACAAGGCATGGCATGAATCTACTCAAAGCATAGATCAAAAGTCCCTTACTTACCATAAGCCAAAAAGGATCAGAAAATATGATGGCACCCATGTAAACATAGCAAGTTTCGTTAACAGATTCAGCAAACAAAACATGGCATTGACAGAATTACGAAGGCACCTTCGCGAGCTATATGCACTCACTACAGAGCATCTCATGATAAACTAAGCATACATCCATCAAGAAGACATGGCATAGAAGCTATACATGGCAAGAACAACATCATATCATACACGGATCAACTACAACAACCTTGGCAAAATTGAATAACATGTAAACAATCTGCCAGGAAACATTTTGAAGCAAAAGTAGAGCACGAAAATGACATGCAAGAATACTCCATAATTGCAACCAGGGGCATGAATGGATAGATAATAACCATATGTTCAAAACATCCTTACTGAAGTATCTCAAAATATGCATGGATATCTCTGTAGCATCAAGTTTACATGGCATGAAAATAACAGCAGAACAGGGACAAATCAGCAATATCACGAAGCCTAGTTTGCATGCTTGTGCTAGTCACCACATTGATCACAAAAATACATGGCAAGTACCTCTGTAAAGAAGACATGGCATAGTTCAACTCACATGTAGGGATCAAGTACATAAGATGCACACATCAATCATGGCAAAAATGACAAAAGTGCATGTTCTGATAAGAATCTGAAACTAATATTATGAAGCACTCTTATAATAGCATTTCGGGCATCAAGATGAGCTCAAGTGAAAATGATGCAATGAGATGAAATGATACACTCTTCGAGACGAACAATTCGGTATGCTATACGCCCAAAACAGAGCTACGGTTGCAAAGTTGTGGGGCGATGAACATGCAACAAAATTAATGACAGATAAGGACTTAGACGAAATTCGGGGGAGAAGAAAAAGTCAACCCAGGGGCAGATCGGATCTGGGCGCGGATCGAGGCGTGCGGCGGCTCGGGGACGCGTCTGCCGGAGTTGAGGCCGAAGAGGAGGGAGATGGCCGGAGTCGGGGCGGCGCGGCTGCCGGAGGACGGAGACGAGGCTGGGGCGGCCAGATCCGGCGGAGCTCCGGCGCGGGGACGGGCCGG
>NC_057804.1:36242933-36253018 GCF_018294505.1 Triticum aestivum | reverse complement strand
GCGGGCCTGGCGGGCCGGCGGCGGCGGCTGGCGCCGGAGCCATGTGGCAGCTCCTGGTTCGTCCGGGGCGGCGGGCGGACGCGTCCGGCTCTGTCCGGACGTGTCCGGTGGCGCGGAGAGGAGCGGGGCTAGGGTTGGACTGCGAAAAATCCGGGGGGAAGCACATATTTATAGGTAGAGGGAGCTAGGAGTGTCCAAATGAGGTGCGGTTTTCGCCCACACGATCGTGATCCGACGACGGAGAGCATGGAAGTGACTTAGATGGGTTATTGGGCTGTTTTGGAGGGGAGTTGGCTGCAACTCAAAAGAGGCCTTTGCGGTTATGCGGTTAACTGTTGGAGTATCAGACGAGCTCCAAATGACCCGAAACTTGACAGGTGGTCTACCGGTGCTATACCAGGGCCACATGGCAAGGCTCGGTCCATTCAGAGAACGTTCAACACCCGCACATGAAAGAGACAAGAGGGGTGCGCTGATGCATGTGGGAGTGTCGGATTGCGAAACGGACAACGGAGAAAATGCTCGGATGCATGAGACGAACACGTATGCAAAATGAAATGCACATGATGACATGATATGATATGCATGACATGAATAAAATGCAAAACAAAAGACAAAACCCAACCACAGAGGGAATATCATATCACATAGCCGAAAATGGCAAGAGTTGGAGATACAAAGATGGAAAGTTACATCTGGGGTGTTACAACACTCCACCACTACAAGAGTATCTCATCCCGAGATCTAGGACTGAAAGAACTCCGGATATTCGGAACGGAGGTGATCCCCACGCTCCCAGGTGGCTTCTCGGTCGGAATGGTGTGACCACTTCACTTTCAGGAATTTGATCGACTTGTTGCGAGTCTGGCGCTCGGTTTCTTCAAGAATAGCAACAGGGTGCTCATGATAAGAGAGATCTTCTTGGAGGTCGATTCCTTCAAAGTTGATAGTGCGTTCAGGAGTCTTGAAGCACTTGCGAAGCTGTGACACGTGAAACACATCGTGCACGTTCGCAAAGTTGGATGGAAGCTCAAGTTGATAGGCGAGGTCGCCTCTTTTGCCAATGATCTTGAAAGGACCCACATATCTAGGGGCAAGCTTCCCTTTGATACCGAAGCGACGAGTGCCTTTCATTGGAGAGACGTGGAGGTAGACATGGTCTCCGATTTCAAAAGCCAAGTCACGGTGTTTGCTATCATAATAGCTCTTCTGTCGCGATTGGGCGGCTTTGAGATTCTCACGAATGACTTTGCACATTTCTTCAGCTTCTGTGATCAAGTCGTTGCCAAGAAGTTGGCGTTCACCTGTCTCGGACCAATTGAGAGGAGTACGGCACTTTCTGCCATAGAGAATTTCGAAAGGGGCCTTGCCCGAACTCGCTTGGAAGCTGTTATTGTAGGAGAACTCGGCATATGGAAGACAATCTTCCCACTTCATACCGAAAGAAATGACACAAGCCCTGAGCATATCTTCAAGGATTTGATTGACTCGCTCGGCTTGGCCACTTGTTTGAGGATGGAAAGCTGTGCTGAAACGAATGTTGGAGCCCATGGCCTTCTGAAAGGAGTCCCAGAACTTAGAAGTGAAGATGCTACCACGATCTGAAGATATCAATTGTGGAACACCATGCAAGGAGACAATTCTGGAGGTGTATAGCTCTGCCAGCTGAGCTGCTGTGATCGATTCTTTGATAGGAACGAAATGAGCCACTTTAGTAAGCTTGTCAATGACAATGAAGATAGCGTCATTTCCACGCTTGGACTTAGGAAAACCAGTCACGAAGTCCATCTCGATATGGTCAAACTTCCATTCTGGAATAGCAAGAGGTTGAAGGAGACCAGCTGGTCTTTGGTGTTCTGCTTTCACCCTTCTGCAGACATCACATTCATTCACGAATTGAGCAATCTCTTGCTTCATTCGAGTCCACCAATACGACTGCTTGAGGTCATGGTACATCTTTGTACTTCCAGGATGAATGGATAGGAGGGAATTGTGTGCCTCATTCATGATGACTTTCCTTAGATCACCTTTAGGGACCACAATTCGATCCTCGAAGAAAAGAGTATCTTTGTCATCCAAGCGATAGCACTTGTATTTGGGAATGCCCTTGTCAATACCACGTTTCACCTTCTTCACCATGGTATCCAGGAGTTGTGCCTCACGAATTTGATCTTCCAAAGTAGGAGAGACTATGAGGTTGGCAAGAAAGCCTTGAGGAACAACTTGAAGATTCAGCTTGCGGAAAGCCTCACAAACATCCGGTTGAAACGGCTTGAGAATTAGACTGTTGCAAGAAGCCTTTCTGCTCAGAGCATCTGCAATCACATTCGCCTTGCCAGGAGTATATTCAATACTCGGATTGTACTCTTGAATCATTTCGACCCATCGAGTTTTCCTGAGGTTAAGGTTGGGTTGAGTGAAGATATACTTGAGGCTCTTGTGATTGGTGAAAATGTCCACTTGCGTTCCCAATAAGAGATGTCTCCATGTTATCAATGCATGGACAACTGCTGCCAACTCAAGATCGTGAGTGGGGTAGTTCTTTTCGTTGGGCTTCAACTTACGAGAGGTATAGGCCACAACTTTTTTCTCTTGCATCAACACAGCACCGAGACCATGAAGGGAAGCATCACAGAAAACTTCGAATGGCTTGGATTCATCAGGAGGAGTCAAGATAGGAGCTGTGACTAGCTTCTCTTTGAGGGTGTTGAAAGCAACATCACACTCAGGCGTCCAGACATACTTGACATGCTTCTGGAGGAGGTTGGAAAGAGGCTTTGCAATCTTAGAGAAGTTCTCAACGAATCTTCGGCAATAGCTTGCAAGACCAAGAAAACTGCGGAGCTGCTTGACATTCTGAGGAGGTTCCCAATTCAGAACTGCAGACACCTTCGCGGGATTAACTGCAATGCCCTTGGCAGAGATGATATGCCCAAGGTAAAGAACTTCATCAAGCCAGAACTCACATTTGGAAAACTTCGCATAGAATTGATGCTCTCTGAGCTTGTCGAGCACCAATCGCAAATGTTTGGCATGATCCTGCTTATTCTTGGAGAAGACCAAGATATCATCGAGATACACCAAGACGAATTCATTGGTGTAGGGGTTGAAGATAAAGTTCATCATGCGAGAGAACGTTGGAGGAGCATTGACAAGGCCGAAAGACATGACAGTATATTCATAAGAACCATAGCTTGTTCTGAATGCTGTCTTGGGAATATCTTGTTCACGAATGCGAATCTGATGATAACCCATACGGAGGTCAAGCTTGGAGAAAACTTTAGCACCTTTGAGTTGCTCGAAAAGCTCATTGATGTTGGGAAGTGGATACTTGTTCTTGATTGTCTTCTTGTTCAATGGACGGTAATCGACGCAAAGTCGGTCCGTGCCATCCTTCTTCTGGACAAAAAGAACTCCACAACCCCATGGGGATGAACTCGGTCTGATCAAACCCAGACGCTCTTGTTCATCGAGCTGCTTCTTCAATTCCTTCAGCTCCTTGGGTCCAAGCTTGTATGGACGCTTGCAAACGGGTTCAGTTCCAGGTTCAAGATCAATAACGAACTCGACTGGCCGATGAGGAGGCATACCCGGAAGCTCTTCTGGAAAGACATCTTGGTACTCACAAACGACTGGAATTTGAGAAATAGCATCTAACTCGCCCTTCTCATTGAGAGAAAACAACCGAATGGTTTCATCGCGAGCAGCATAGATGATAACATCCTCAGAAGGGTGTGTCAATTGAATCTGCCTGGCAGCACAATCAAGCTGAGCCTTGTGCTTAGAAAGCCAGTCCATCCCAAGAATTAGATCAATATCAGAGTCGCCAAGAACAAATGGTTTAGAAATAAATTTATAATCGCCCATCTTGATAGAAACATCCGGAATCATTGTGGTAGCCCTCATAGAAGAGCCCGGAGAAACAACTCCCATGGGTTTTTCCAACATTTCCAAAATGAAATCATGCTTTGCAACAAATGATCTAGACATGAAACAATGCGAAGCACCGGTATCAAATAAAACTTTTGCAGGAATATCATTAACTGGAAGATTACCCATTATCACATCAGAAGAATCCTCTGCTTGCGCTGCATTCATCATGTTCACCTTTGCAGACTTTGGATTATGCTTGACCACTACATTGCTTGAAGATCTCACAGGAGGAGGAGGAGGAAGGCGCCTTTGATTGAAGCATTTGTTCGCATAGTGACCTTTCTGCTGGCACTTGTTGCAAGTCACTTCTGAGAGCGGACGATGATAAGGAGCATTTGAACTTGGAGCTTGAGACTGAGACTTGTTCTGATAGCCTGGGTTGGGTGGGTGGGAACATCCACGACCACCTGAGTTCTTCTGTTGGTAAGGCTGACGAAACGGAGGAGGAGGAAGGTAGAACTTCTGCTGCTTAGCTGCCACTTGTGAGGAAGAAGAAGATTGCATTGCATCCCTGATTCTCTTCTTAGAAGCCTCACACTTGAGCTGAGCACCTTCTTGCTTGAGTGCCATATTGTAGAATTGATCAAACTGAGTAGGCTCAACAAGAACGAGAGCTAAATGCAGATCCTCTCTAAGGCCACCTCTGAATTGATAGATCATACTCTTCTCATCAGGAACATCTTGCTTAGCGAAGCAAGCAAGTTTCTGAAACTGCTTGTTGTATTCGTACACTGACATGTTGCCTTGCTTGAGATTGCGAAACTCCTCACGCTTGCTCTCAACAACACTGGTAGGAATGTGGTGAGCTTTAAAGTCCCGACAGAAGTCAGTCCAAGTAATCACTCGACCTCCTCTGGAATCTTTGTATTGCTGGAACCAATCAGCTGCTTGATCCTTGAGCTGAAAAGAAGCGAACTTGACATAGTCCTCAGGCCTGACATTGCTGCATTCAAAATGCTTGTTGATATCCACGAGCCAATCATCGGCGTCTGTGGCCTCGACACAGTAGCTGAAAGACTTCGGCTGATTTGCAAGGAATTGGTTGAGGGTAGGAAATTGAGGCTGATGATTGAACTACCCTTGACCTTGATTCCCTTGGTTGCCTTGGCCTTGGTTGCGCTCTTGCATGAGCTGAATCATCATCTGAGCATTGGCGTTTGTGGCTGCCATCAAAGCTTGCCGTGCCTCCGGAGGCGGAGGTGGAGGTGGAGGGTTCGCCTGACTCCCATCATTGCGTTCCGGATTCTGACGTGTTGGCGGAGCCATCCTGAAGAGGGTGACATCCGTTAGCATCTTGATAGACAGATAGACAAGTTGAATCAACGGATAGAAATTGCAACATATAGTCTTCACAAAAAACATTTGAACAAGGATGAACGAATGAATTCCAAAGCAAACATCACACATCCATTAAGGTGAGAAGCCACTTGATAAGAGATTGATGAATGAAATAAACAAGGTACAACTGGAACAAATAAGTGGTAAGGATTACCCAATCACAAACCAAATATCTGCGGGAAGAAATGCTAGAGCTACTTGAAACCCACCTATAAACTCCCGAAACTTTCTGGTTATGCAATCAGGTGTTGGGGATACAGGGGAAGCAATATATCTCACCCAAACTAACAATCCCTACATCCAGCTGTATCCATCCGTCAACACATAACCAAGAAACCTTCGGAAATCCTGTACCTCAACCTTCGAAAAGCATCCGTTATACGAGTTATGGCAATACTCCCGAACTCCCGCCCCAGTACTGGGTGGCGTCGAGGTTATCTCACCAACAACTGCATAAAAGAGATTTTCGATGTCGGCAAAACTCAGGTATTCCAGAACTGCAACGATAAAATTGTGACGACAACACCTCAGAGCTCAACTCCCCGAGTCAATGCCACATAATAGACGGGAGGCACCAAGAACAATGTTCTCGTCACAAAACCATCGGAACGATTCCAAGATACCCGTGTGATCCTAAATTTTTTTTAGTGAAATTTGAGAAGAGGACAGTCAAAACATCTACGTCAGGAGACCTTACCAGAGCGACGAAGGGACTGAGGAGTAAAAAGAATCCTACTCTCCGATATATATAATCCTAAGACTCAAAACATTTTTGTTCTAGACTCAACTTCGCCAGCAAACAATCAAGCAGGGGGCTCCTAAGTCGGGGATGGCTCTGATTACCAACTTGTAACACCCACGATGCGGCTATATCTCCCACGTGTCGAAGCACGACTTAGAGGCATAACCGCATGGTGATTTTGTCGCAAGAAGGGTCATCTTCACACAATCCCATGTAATGAACAAGAATGGGATAAAGAGAGTTAGCTTACAATCGCCACTTCACACAATACATAAATTAAGATCATACATCAATCAAAATACACTCATAGACCGGCTACGGTCAAATTCAAATGAAAAGAAGACAAGCCCAAATGCTAGATCCCCGATCGTCCCGACTGGGCTCCGCTACTGATCATCTGGAAACGATACATAGTAACGACCAAGGTCCTCGTCAAACTCCCACTTGAGCTCAGTTGCGCCATCTACGCTAGTATCCTCGACACCTGCATCTGTTTTGGTAGAATCTGTGAGTCATGAGGACTCAGCAATCTCATACCTGCGAGTTCAAGACTATTTAAGCTCATAGGTAGGAAAAGGGGTAATATGGTGGAGCTGCGGCAAGCACTAAGCATATATGGTGGCTAACATACGCAAGTGAGAACGAGAAGAGAAGCAACGCATCGGTCGAGAAGCTAGAAGTGATCAAGAAGTGATCCTGAAACTACTTACGTCAAGCATAACTCAAATCGTGTTCACTTCCCGGACTCCGCCGAGAATAGACCATCACGGCTACACACACGGTTGATGCATTTTAATGAAGTCAAGTGTCAAGTTATCTACAACCGGACATTAACAAATTCCCATCTGCCTCATAACTGCGGGCACGACTTTCGAAAGATAATATACCCTGCAGGGGTGTCCCAACTTAGCCCATCACAAGCTCTCACGGTCAACGAAGGATATACCTTCTCCCGGGAAGACCCAATCAGCCTCGGAATCCCGGTTCGCAAAACATTTCGACAATGGCAAAACAAGACCAGCAAGACCGCCCGCTGTGCCGACAAATCCCGATAGGAGCTGCATATATCTCGTTCTCAGGGCACACCGGATAAGCTAAGCGTACAGGTACCAACGTAATCCAAGTTGCCAAGGAATGGTCCCGCACGGTGCTCTAGTTTGGACCAACACTCGGAGGAGCACTGGCCCGGGGAGGTAAATAAAGATGACCCTCGGGCTCGCGAAAACCCAAGGGAAAAAGGCTTAGGTGGCAAATGGTAAAACCAAGTTTGGGCCTTGCTGGAGGAGTTTTATTCAAAGCGAACTGTCAAGGGGGTCCCATAAATCACCCAACCGTGTAAGGAACACAAAATCAAGGAACATAACACCGGTATGACAGAAACTAGGGCGGCAAGAGTGGAACAAGTCACCAGGCATAAGGCCGAGCCTTCCACCCTTTACCAAGTATATAAGGTGCATTAATTAAATAGGAGATATTGTGATATCCCAAAATATCCATGTTCCGACCAGGAACAAGCTTCATCTTCACCTGCAACTAGCAACGCTATAAGAGGGGCTGAGCAAAAGCGGTGACATAGCCAAACAACGGTTTGCTAGGACAGGATGGTTAGAGGTTTGACATGGCAATAGGGAGGCATGATAAACAATGGCAGGTAGAGCTAACATAGCGATAGAGTGAGTACTAGCAAGCAAAGATAGAAGTGATATCGAAGGTATGGTCATCTTGCCTACAAGGTTCTCAGAGTTGTCGAAGGCTTGGTCCTCGTTAGTGTACTCAACAGGTTCCTCATGCACGTACTCGTCTCCCGGCTCTACCCAAAGCAAGAACACAAGCAAAGGAACCACAATAAATCATGGTGCAATGCACAAGCAACATGATGCAATACATGTCATGATATGCGAGATGTGATATGCAATGCGTATGCGTGCTCCGGGAGGAAAAAGGATGAACAAGGCATCAACTTGGCAAACCAAGTATGCCGCTGGAAAGATGAGATGATTTCGATTGAAATCGATATAAGGATCACCGGGAACGGATGCACGATTTGCAAATGGCAAGCAAAACAAGAATGGCACAAAGCTGCGATTAACAGCATGATGCTACTTAGCATGCAACAAGAAACTGTGCTACAGCACCCCAACATAAAAATAAAACATATGGCAGTGATATACACGAGATTCTTAACAAAAGAGGAACACTGAGCTACGGCTAAATCACATCATAACAGGTTCAAACAAGCATGGTGAAAGTGCAAAAAATATCAGGTTGGACATGGCATAAACACCATCACGAAGCAATGTTCAGAGCAAGTTATCGACATGCTACAGGAACTTATAATAGCAAAACAAGGAATGGCATGAATCTACTCAAAGCATAGATCAAAAGTCCCTTACTGACCATAAGCCAAAAAAGATCAGAAAATATGATGGCACCCATGTAAACATAGCAAGTTTCGTTAACAGATTCAGCAAACAAAGCATGGCATTGACAGAATTATGAAGGCACCTTCGCGAGCTCGATGCACTCACTACAGAGCATCTCATGATAAACTAAGCATACATCCATCAATAATACATGGCATATAAGCTATACATGGCAAGAACAACATCATAGCATACACGGATCAACTACAACAACCTTGGCAAAATTGAATAACATGTAAACAATCTGCCAGGAAACATTTTGAAGCAAACGTAGAGCACGAAAATGACATGCAAGACTACTCCATAATTGCAACCAGGGACATGAATGGATAGATCATAACCATATGTTCAAAACATCCTTACTGAAGTATCTCACAATATGCATGGATATCTCTGTAGCATCAAGTTTACATGGCATGAAAATAACAGCAGAACAGGGACTAAAATCAGCAATATCACGAAGCCTAGTTTGCATGCTTGTGCTAGTCACCACATTGATCACACAAATACATGGCAAGTACCTATGTAAAGAAGACATGGCATAATTCAACTCACATGTAGGGCTCAAGTACATAAGATGCACACATCAATCATGGCAAAAATGACAAAAGTGCATGTTCTGATAAGAATCTGAAACTAATATTATGAAGCACTCTTCCAACAGCATTTCAGGCGTCAAGATGAGCTCAAATGAAAATGATGCAATGAGATGAAATGATGTACTCTTTGAGACGAACAATTCGGTATGCTATACGCCCAAAAAGGAGCGACGGGTGCAAAGTTGTGGGGCGATGAACATGCGACAAAATTAATGACAGATAAGGACTTAGACGAAATTCGAGGGAGAAGAAAAAGTCAACCCAGGGGCAGATCGGATCTGGGCGCGGATCGAGGCGTGCGACGGCTCGGGGACGCGGCTGCCGGAGTTGAGGCCGAAGAGGAGGGAGATGGCCGGAGTCGAGGCGGCGCGGCTGCCGGAGGACTAAGGATGGCAATGGGTAGGGTATGGGGCGGGTAGAGCAATACCATACCCATACCCATGTCGTCAATGGGTACACAATTCTACCCATACCCGTACCCATGGGTATGAAACTTTACCCGTACCCATACCCGATGGGTATCCATACCCATTGGGTACCCAAAGGGTAGATCAAACAGTACACAAGTTATTTGTAATTTTACATCCATATAGCACATTTGACAAAAAAACATTGGTCTCAACTCAATAACAAATAGATGAGTACATGTCAATTATCTCAATTCAAATTAACAATGGGTGACAATTTTAACATAGGTTCACAGGCCCACGAGACAACTTTAACATAGGTACATTTGTGAATCACGGGTAAGGTCCATATGTCAATATAAATGGGTAGGGTATGGGTATATCCATGGGTAAAAGGCTATACCCTTGCCCTACCCATGACTTAATGGGTAGGGTATGGGTACTACCCATGGGTATAAAATTGTGCCCATACCCTGCCCATGTGGGTACGCTATCTGCGGGTACCCGTACCCATGGGTAAAATTGCCATGCTTACGGAGGACGGAGACGAGGCCGGGGCGGCCAGATCCGGCGGAGCTCCGGTGCGGCGGCGCGGGGACGGGGCGGCGACCTTCGGGGCGACGGGGAGCGGCGGAGACCGGCG
>NC_057804.1:36239789-36242485 GCF_018294505.1 Triticum aestivum | reverse complement strand
GCCACGTGGCAGCTCCTGGTTCGTCCGGGGCGGCGGACGGACGTGTCCGGCTCCGTCCGGACGTGTCCGGCGGCGCGGAGAGGAGCGGGGCTAGGGTTGGACTGCGAAAAATCCAGGGGAAGCACATATTTATAGGTAGAGGGAGCTAGGAGTGTCCAAATGAGGTGCGGTTTTCGCCCACACGATCGTGATCCGACGACGGAGAGCATGGAAGTGACTTAGATGGGTTATTGGGCTGTTTTGGAGGGGTGTTGGGCTGCAACTCAAAAGAGGCCTTTGCGGTTATGCGGTTAACAATTGGAGTATCAGACGAGCTCCAAATGACCCGAAACTTGACAGGTGGTCTACCGGTGCTATACCAGGGCCACTTGGCAAGGCTCGGTCCATTCCGAGAACGTTCAACACCCACACACGAAAGAGACAAGAGGGGTGCGCCGATGCATGT
Organism: Triticum aestivum; assembly: GCF_018294505.1. Taxonomy (NCBI): domain Eukaryota; kingdom Viridiplantae; phylum Streptophyta; class Magnoliopsida; order Poales; family Poaceae; genus Triticum; species Triticum aestivum. Next base: position 36,242,040 of record NC_057804.1, on the reverse strand, counting down.
GCGAGTGTCGGATTGCGAAACGGACAACGGAGAAAATGCTCGGATGCATGAGACGAACACGTATGCAAAATGAAATGCACATGATGACATGATATGATATGCATGACATGAATAAAATGCAAAACAAAAGACAAAACCCAACCATGGAGGGAATATCATATCACATAGCCGAAAATGGGCAAGAGTTGGAGATACAAAGATGGAAAGTTACATCCAGGGTGTTACATTGTCGGAGCACGACGAGACAAAGATATATCTTAAATATTTCGGGCTAACAAGGCGCGGGTTGAAATTTCTGGACAAGCCTAACATGTACTGTACCAAATCAATGCGCACTACAAATGTCACTCAAAACTTTGAATTCATGTTATGTTCAATTAAAATATTTCGCTACGTGTATAATGCATGCAACCTACTACTCAAATGAACGTTTTAGTGCATTCCAAACGTATATACTACCGCTTCAATATGAACTAAACTTGAATTCGTTTCTCTATTTGAATAAGATCTACAGTAATGATTGTTGTGAAGTCAAAGCATTTGAATTCGTTTCTCTGTTTTAATAAGATCTACAATCATCCTTATTGTCAAGTTAAACCATCGTTTGTGTATTATATTCACATCACACCACATGATTAGTCTCGAGTTACATATGAACTATGTGTACTATATGAACTCAAACTCGATTTTTTGAATCCACTTTATTTTGATTTCAAATCACACTACATTTCTAGCTCTAGCTAGATCTTCATAATCTAAACAATGTCTCATATGTATAATGTGTTTATCACATTATGTGCCCTGCCCCCTACGCCTACAAGTATTTAGATGTGAGTTGCAAACACCACACATTACCACAAATTCAAATAAAATGTGAGAATGTTTGATATATAGTATTGTTTAGATTGTTTGATATTTAGTTGTAAGCTGCAAACGCCACACATTATCACAAATTCAAATAAAATGTGAGATTGTTTGATGTATAGTATGGTTTAGATTGTTAGGCATTTAGCTGTGAGTTGCAAACGCCATGCATTATCACATCATGGTATAACATGTGCACAACACGTGTATCACCGCTATATTCATGCATGCATATGTTTAAAACACTATGATCTCCTATTCAAATATATGAATCCGCTTTCATATCAAATTATGATATTTGTTAATCTCTTACACCCACACAATCCTCTAACCTTTGTAGCTACCACTAACTTTCTCTCGTGCATGCACACGCCCTCCTCGCCCTCCACCTTCCTCGGCATTTTATCCACCGGGCACATTCATTTTTTTCTTTAGGTCGTTCTCCCAGAGTCTCCACAACTCCTTTCCGACACACACCGATCGATAAACCTCTCCAGCGATGCCTTCCTACAACATACACACACACCTTCAATCTCCTCCTTTATGTGTCCTTGCCTCGTGTCTCTCATACGGTCACACACACGTGTAAACTCTCGCCCCTCTTTTCATCGATCTCACAACCGCACACTCCTCCGCCTATCTAGCTAGTAGTCGGGCCTCTCGCACCACCTCCTAGCTCCATTCTCTCTGTCTATCCATCTCGCTGGGCCTTATTTGCCTCTAACAAATGGACGTACACCGACCAATCTCTCGCTATACATATAGCTAGCTAGGTCCTTATAACTCGTTTTTACCCACGCGTCGATCGATCTACCTCATTAGTTGTGTCTCTCCCTTCCTCCGAAAAACAACAATAGATCTACTGATCTAGTTAGATTTGCTTACCAAACACATGGTTCCCCTTCATCATCCATGGATGCGTCCCGACAGATCTATCACGCACATGCACACACAGAAACACATCCCCACTCTTATTGATAACATTGCAGTTCCACCCTCAGTTTGTCTAGTAGGCCTCTCCCACCATCTTCGAGAAGCAACTCCATCACCCATCCAACACTCTACCCCTCTCCCTCCCTCTCTCTCTCTCCTCTCTCTAGTTGTCCCATCATATTTCCCGTCCTTCAGTTATGTATGGATGTCGATCGATCTCCCTCAAGACATAACTGGGTCTCTCCTTCTCAACACATATACGAGTCGTTCTACCTCTATAGTTAGGCCTCTGCCTACCCCTACCCCACCCCCTCCCCCCACCCCCACACACACCGATACATCGAGCGCTCTAGTCATGTCTCCCTGTCACACACAAACTTGACATGTGCCCTCTAACGTTCCGGTAGGCCAATCGCCCTATATCTTTGACTTGCACACACACACAATTTCGATG